>NC_053026.1:523923389-524029920 GCF_003073215.2 Triticum urartu
TCACCTCGTCCTTAGCCAATCTTCGCTTAATCTGTAGTCCCTGTTTCGAGTTGCAAATGTTAGCAACAGAACCAGTATCAAATACCCAGGTGCTACTGCGAGCATTAGTAAGGTACACATCAATAACATGTATATCACATATACCTTTGTTCACCTTGCCATCCTTCTTATCCGCCAAATACTTGGGGCAGTTCCGCTTCCAGTGACTAGTCTGCCTGCAGTAGAAGCACTCAGTTTCAGGCTTAGGTCCAGGTTTGGGTTTCTTCTCTTGAGTAGCAACTTGCTTGCTGTTCTTTTTGAAGTTCCCCTTCTTCTTTCCTTTGCCCTTTTTCTTGAAACTAGTGGTCTTGTTGACCATCAACACTTGATGCTCCTTCTTGATTTCTACCTCCGCAACTTTCAGCATTGCGAAGAGCTTGGGAATAGTCTTATTCATCCCTTGCATATTATAGTTCATCACGAAGCTCTTGTAGCTTGGTGGCAGTGATTGGAGAATTCTGTCAATGATGCAATCATCTGGAAGATTAACTCCCAATTGAATCAAGTGATTATTATACCCAGACATTTTGAGTATATGCTCACTGACAGAACTGTTCTCCTCCATCTTGCAGCTATAGAACTTATTGGAGACTTCATATCTCTCAATCCGGGCACTTGCTTGAAATATTAACTTCAACTCTTGGAACATCTCATATGCTCCATGACGTTTTAAAACGTCGTTGAAGTCCCGATTCTAAGCCGTAAAGCATGGCACACTGAACTATCGAGTAGTCATCAGCTTTGCTCTGCCAGATGTTCATAACATCTGGTGTTGCTCCAGCAGCAGGCCTAGCACCCAGCGGTGCTTCCAGGACATAATTCTTCTGTGCAACAATGAGGATAATCCTCAAGTTACGGACCCAGTCCGTGTAATTTCTACCATCATCTTTCAACTTTGCTTTCTCAAGGAACGCATTAAAATTCAATGGAACAATAGCACGGGCCATCTATCTACAATCAAACATAAACAAGCAAGATACTATCAAGTACTAAGTTCATGATAAATTTAGGTTCAATTAATCATATTACTAAAGAACTCCCACTTAGATAGACATCCCTCTAATCCTGTAAGTGATTATGTGATCCGAATCAACTAAACCATGTCCGATCATCACGTGAGATGGAGTAGTTTCATTGGTGAACATCACTATGTTGATCATATCTACTATATGATTCACGCTCGACCTTTCGGTCTCCATGTTCCGAGGCCATATCTCTATATGCTTGGCTCATCAAGTATAACCTGAGTATTCCGCGTATACAACTGTTTTGCACCCGTTGTATTTGAACGTAGAGCCTATCACACCCGATCATCACGTGGTGTCTCAGCATGAAGAACTTTCACAACGGTGCATACTCAGGGAGAACACTTCTTGATAATTAGTGAGAGATCATCTTAAAATGCTACCGTCAATCAAAGCAAGATAAGATGCATAAAAGATAAACATCACATGCAATCAATATAAGTGATATGATATGGCCATCATCATCTTGTGCTTGTGATCTTCATCTTCGAAGCACCGTCGTGATCACCATCGTCACCGTCGCGACACCTTGATCACCATCGTAGCATCGTTGTCGTCTCGCCAATCTTATGCTTCCACGACTATCGCTACCGCTTAGTGATAAAGTAAAGCATTACAGCGCAATTGCATTGCATACAATAAAGGGACAACCATATGGCTCCTGCCAGTTGCTGATAACTTGGTTACAAAACATGATCATCTCATACAATAAAATTTAGCATCATGTCTTGACCATATCACATCACAACATGCCCTGCAAAAACAAGTTAGACGTCCTCTACTTTGTTGTTGCAAGTTTTACGTGGCTGCTACGGGCTTAAGCAAGAACCAATCTTACCTACGCATCAAAACCACAACGATAGTTTGTCAAGTTGGTGCTGTTTTAACCTTCGCAAGGACCGGGCATAGCCACACTCGGTTCAACTAAAGTTGGAGAAATTGACACCCGCTAGCCACCTTTGTGCAAAGCACGTCGGGAGAACCGGTCTCGCGTAAGCGTACGCGTAATGTCGGTCCGAGCCGCTTCGTCCAAAAATACCGCCGAACTAAAGTATGACATGCTGGTAAGCAGTATGACTTATATCAACCACAACTCACTTGCTTTCTACTCGTGCATATAACATCAACACATAAAACCTAGGCTCGGATGCCACTGTTCGCGAACATAGTAATTTCAAAAAAATTCCTACGCACACGCAAGATCATGGTGATGCATAGCAACGAGAGGGGAGAGTGTGATCTACGTACCCTTGTAGACCGACAGCGGAAGCGTTATGACAACACGGTTGATGTAGTCGTACGTCTTCACGGCCCGACCGATCAAGCACCGAAACTACGGCACCTCCGAGTTTTAGCACACGTTCAGCTCGATGACGTTCCCCGGACTCCGATCCAGCAAAGTGTTGGGGAAGAGTTCCGTCAGCACGACGGCGTGGTGACAATTTTGATGTTCTACTGTCGCAGGGCTTCGCCTAAGCACCGCTACAATATTATCGAGGATTATGGTGCAAGGGGGCACCGCACACGGCTAAGAAAACGATCACGTGGATCAACTTGTGTGTCTAGGGGTGCCCCTGCCACCGTATATAAAGGAGCAAGGGGAGGAGGCCGGCCGGCCCTATAGGCGCGCCAAGGAGGAGTCCTCCTCCTAGTAGGAGTAGGACTCCTACTAGGAGGGGGAAGGAAGTGGGGAGGGAGAAGGAAAGGGGGGCGCCCCCCCCTCTCTTAGTCCAATTCGGACCAGGGGGGAGGAGGCGCGCGGCCCACCCTGGCTGCCCTTCTCTTTCTCCACTAAGGCCCATATGGCCCATTACTTCTCCCGGGGGGGGGGGGGGGGGTTCCGGTAACCCTCGGGTACTCCGGTTTTCTCCGAAATCACCCGAAACACTTCCGGTGTCCGAATATAGCCGTCCAATATATCAATCTTTATGTCTCGACCATTTCGAGACTCCTCGTTATGTCCGTGATCACATCCGGGACTCCAAACTAACTTCGGTACATCAAAACTCATAATATAACTGTCATTGAAACCTTAAGCGTGCGGACCCTACGGTTTCAAGAACAATGTAGACATGACCGAGACATGTCGCCGGTCAATAACCCATAGCGGAATCTGGATGCTCATATTGGCTCCTACATATTCTACGAAGATCTTTATTGGTGAGATCGCATAACAACATACGTTGTTCCCTTTGTCATCGGTATGTTACTTGCCCAAGATTCGATCGTCGGTATCTCAATACCTAGTTCAATCTCGTTACCGACAAGTCTCTTTACTCGTTTCGTAATACATCATCTCGCAACTAACTCATTAGTTGCAATGCTTGCAAGGCTTATGTGATGTGCATTACCGAGAGGGACCAGAGATACCTCTCTGACAATCGGAGTGACAAATCCTAATCTCGAAATACGCCAACCCAACATTTACCTTTGGAGACACATGTAGAGCTCCTTTATAATCACCCAGTTACGTTGTGACGTTTGGTAGCACACAAAGTGTTCCTCCGGCAAACGGGAGTTTCATAATCTCATAGTCATAGGAACATGTATAAGTCATGAAGAAAGCAACAGCAACATACTAAACGATCGGGTGCTAAGCTAATGGAATGGGTCATGTCAATCACATCATTATCCTAATAATGTGATCCCGTTAATCAAATGACAACACATGTCTATGGTTAGGAAACATAACCATCTTTGATTAATGAGCTAGTCAAGTAGAGGCATACTAGTGACGTTTAGTTTGTCTATGTATTCGCACAAGTATTATGTTTCTGGATAATACAATTCTAGCATGAATAATAAACATTTATCATGATATAAGGAAATAAAATAATAACATTATTATTGCCTCTAGGGCATATTTCCTTCACCCGCAACTCCTGTAGCTGACCCTGCAAGCAGCGGATCCGCATGCTATGTTGCCAAAATGCACCCGATCCCAATGAGACAAATCACCTGCAAGATTCCTGAGCTTGTCCCCTAGCTGCGCAGCCGAATCACTTGGGGAAAGAGCCCAGCCCGCGCTCAGCACATCCACTAGTGCTGGGTCACGTTCCCAGCAAAGTTTGTATTTAAACCTGCGCGGGGCCCGCCTGCATGCATGCATGCATATCCTTGATCTTCACGTATATGGGTACGTGGTCTGAAGACGCTGCATCCTTGTGTTCGATAATTGTGTCTGGAAAGGCCAAACACCACTCCATATTTGCTACGCTTCTGTTGAGTTGTACCTTAGTGAACGACCCTCCAGCTACTTTCTTCTCAAAGGTCCAACTCCTACCAATGTAACCAATATCTGCCAGGCCGCATGTATCCAGCGCATCGCGGAAAGCATCCATTTGAGCTTGGCTTCGACTACCCACACCATCATGTTTGTGAGCATGTAGTACCTCATTGAAGTCACAGATTACGACCCAGGGGAGACTGCTAGAGCTAGCTATCCCCCTAAGTGTATCCCAGGTTTTATAACGTAGGTTAACTTGTGCTTCACCGCAAACAAAAGTTGCTCTGATCTTTGTGTCTACAAGTTCATCAACCGTCACATCAATATGATAATCAGAGTAACCAATAACCCCAAGCTTTATTTCATCATTCCAAATAATTCCCAGTCCACCACTTCTACCACGGCTACTAACAGCAAAACTTTTATTAAAGCCTAACGACTCCACCATATTCTCTATTCGAGAGCCCACAATTTGGGTTTCAACAATGCACAATATTGAGGGGGCAAGTTGCCTCGTGAGGTCACAAAGCTCTCGAACTGTCGCGGGTTTGCCAGCCCCGCGACAGTTCCAGCATAGGAAACTCATTGCGCTCGGCGCGACTCCTCGATGGAGCCCGCCAAACGTGCTTCATAGGTTTTGTTGTTATTGTTGCTCATCCCGCTGCTTCAGCTGGTATCCATAGGTGTCTGCCTATTCCTCTTTGGCTCCTGTTTCGAAGAAGGACTTATTGGATCCACCGGAGCTGCCATACTTGTCCCGCCCTCCAGCAGCATTATGGTTTTGGCCACACCATTCACGGCCTCAGCATGAGCTGCTCCCCTCTTCCTATTGAGAACGACTTCATCCATGTAAGCATCTTCACCCTTCCTGACTTGGGTGCTGTCCTTCCCCTTGTCATCATAGAAATCCTCTCGGCCGAGGTCACCAGTGCGGCCCCCTCTACGTCCACCCCTTCAGCCTCGACCGGCCCTAGGTCCCTGGCCGGTGCGCATAGCCCATGTCGCTCGCAAATCTTTGACAACCAGCGCGGCCGGTGGATGGATTCCATCACCATGTTCCTTGAACAAATGCCCCAGCTTACCGCAGACAACGCACCAATCTGGGAGCTTTTCATATTTCACCCTGTATATCTGTCGCTTCCCTTCTCTGATCATGGAAACTGCATTTTTCAGAGGTTTCAATACACTGATCCGAACCCATACACGGTGAAAGTTTCCGGTGAAGACTGGTGATTGGGGTTCAGCATAGAGAACTTCACCCACTTTTGATGCGAGGGACGGCACCAGATGGGCATAAAGAGGTGGTACGTCATGCACTTGCACCCAGATATCGATGGAATCAAGCTGTACTGTCGATGGTTTGGCTATGCCATCGTAGGGTTTTAGTATTACAACATCTCCTCTAATGTGCCATGGACCTTCCTGAGTAACCCGCTCCCAATCCCCAAGGCAAGAGAATTGAACTGTGTACAGATTGTCCTCCAACGGTTTGAACTTCACCTCTTGGGTCAGATCCCACGCTGCTCTCATGTTCCTGTAGAACCAGAATTGGCTGTAGGTTTTGGTGCAATGAACCCTAGCCAGGGCTATCCAGCGGGCAGCCACGGGTGGTGCAGATTCCTCATCAAACACCACATCATCTAGGTCCTCCTCCCGAAGACCCAATTCCTGCATCATTGCTTCCACATCGTCAATCTCCTGCGCCCCTGCTGAAGTAGCATCCGAAGGTTTGTTCGAAGCCATCTCGAAACCCTAGCCCAATGGAATAGTATCGGGGCTTGTGGACAAACCCTAAACCACTCTCCTCCACCCGTACTTTCGAGGCTCAGGTCGTCCCACCAGACACCCCTAACCGCGAGCAGCTCTGGCGGAGATCGATGGAGAGGTAGGGGAGGCAGATCTCGACGGCGGCGACAAGTCGCCCCGAGAGGAACAGAAACCCTAACTAGAGGGAACTCACTCCCGTATCAAATTAGCATTAGGCATACTTAAAAAAGAATAGGCCCAGTGCCGGTGCATTTCATTTTTGTTGAGGGGCCCGTGCATTTCATTGCCTTGTACGCTATCAAGTTCTTTTTTTAGAACCAGAAGAATATCTAGCGAACTTCCCAAAAATGCGAGGCTACTTCCGGACGCCCGCTCGCGGCCGTAAATCCCCGGATCCGCCCGCGCGCCGGTCGTTGCGCGCCATGGCATGCTCCTGTGACCCTAGCGGTGACCCTCAAATACATGCCACCGATCCAGCCCTATTTTAGGGCTGCTATTGGAGCAGTTTTGCCGTATTTCATGCCCAAAAAGGTGTTTTTGCCCTTTTATAGGGCTTCTGTTGGAGATGACACTTGTTCGTGCAAAAGAAACGGTGGCCTAAATTTTTTACATCACCATATTTTTGTGCCCAAAAATAGGGCTGCTATTGGAGACGCTCTTACAAAAGGGAAGCAAATGCCCAGATGTACATCTAAACTTCAATGTAAAATTTGCTAATGTCCAAAAAATTAATTGCCATAGCGGTTAAAAATTAAATTTGCCAAGACATCTAAACTTCAATGTACATGGAAAAGTTGCATATTCAATTAAAAAACATGCTGGCATTTTGCCTAAATATGTCATGATTTATATTTACTTTACCATAAGATATGAATTACACACATGATTAAAAAATTAGCCATGCTAGAAACAATGAAATTACCATGTAATGAAAAAAATCGTGGTTATGATAAAAATACATTTCAAAGATTTTAATAAACCGCCTTGAAAATGAAATTAGTAATGAATAAAGAACACAAACAAACAACTCGCTGGATGTATGTTTTAATACTGCAACCGTTCCTAAATATAAGTCCTTCTAGATATTTCAGTATGGACTACATATGGATGTATATAGACATATTTTAGAGTGTAGATTCACTCATTTTGCCACGTATGTCGCCCGTATTGGAATCTCTAAAAGGACGTATATTTAGGAATGGAGGGAGTATAATGTTACCATGCATAAAAATTTACAAACCCCGTGCATAAGAACTAAATCTGCCTTATCTTAACAAAAACAATAATAACTTAGCAAATAGGTTTGAACCTAAAAGTTCACAATATTTAATAAGATGACAAAGAAAAAATATTGAATACAATAATTATGAAATAATCATAAGAAAAAAGATTGCCATGGGATGACCAAGAATAAATTTGGCATTGTGTGCAAAAAAGGAAATTTAACATCGTTTTGTTCAAACAAAAATTGCCATGTTCCAAACAATAACTACCATAGTACAAAAATTGTGGACCCTAGTTAAAAAAGTGAGAAATATAAATTAGTCATGGTACAATTAATAAATTTGACATGGTATAAAATAGAAATTTTCCATAATTGAATAATTTTTTTGGCCATGGTCTACAAAATTATATTTGCCATGGTCCATGAAGCAAAAATTGCCCGATTCCATAAAAGGAATTTGCCATGGAGCAAACAACAAAATTGCCATGATATGCAATAAAAAATGAATAGAATTTGCCAAGCTATATGCAATTAGGTTACCCACGGTGTAATTAATACAATTGCGATAGTCTAAGAAATGAAAGTGCCATGATACATACAAAAAACTACCATGGTCTAATTAATAAAACTGCCATTGTGGTAATAAATGTTAATGTCATGCTACCTACAAAAAATTTGAAATATAAAAATTTTGTAATTTTGTAATCCAAAAACAAACATGGCATCTTTTGGCGATTTGTAATGGGTGCATTGAAAAAAGTGATGAAGTTTTATAATTTTAAAAATGTGAAATTGTAGGAATATTCCTCGATACATGGCATGCTTTGCATTTTTTTTGGAAAATGTAAGTTTTCCATTTTCCATAAAGTTAATTTGCCATGGTCCTTAAAAAAATAAGTTCGCCATGGTCCATAATGTAACGCCCTCGATGCGGCTATATCTCCTACGTGTCGAAGCACGACTTAGAGGCATAACCGCATTGAAAGCAATGTCGCAAGTAAGGTAATCTTCACAACAACCCATGTAAATAGATAAAAGGGGTAAAGGTACATAGTTGGCTTACACTCGCCACGTCACACAAATACATGAATAACATTACAATCATCCAATACACTCATGGTCCGACTACGGTACCAAAATAAAAGATCAACCCCAACATGCGACATGGTCCCCGATCGCCCCAACTGGGCACCACTACTGATCATCTGGGAAAGACACATAGTAACGGCGAGAGTCTTCATCGAACTCCCACTTGAGCTCAAGCGCATCGTCTGGAACGGTATCATCGGTCCCTGCATCTGGTCTGGAAGTAATCTGTGAGTCACGGGAACTCAGCAATCTCGCACCCTAGCGATCAAGACTATTTAAGCTTATAGGTAAGGCAAGGTAATATGTGGAGCTGAAGCAAGCGACTAGCATATATGGTGGCTAACCTGTTCGCAAAAGAGAGCGAGAAGAGAAGGCAAAGCACGAACGAATAACTATGATCAAGAAGTGATCCTAGAACAACCTACGTCAAGCATTACTCCAACACCGTGTTCACTTCCCGGACTCCGCCGAGAAGAGACCATCACGGTAACACACGCGGTTGATTCATTTTAATTAAGTTAAATTTCATGTTATCTACAACTGGACATTAACAAATTCCCATCTTCCCATAACCGTGGGCACGGCTTTCGAAAGTTCAAATCCCTGCAGGGGTGTCCCAACTTAGCCCATCACAAGCTCTCACGGTCAACGAAGGATATTCCTTCTCCCGAGACATTCCGATCAGACTCGGCATCCCGGTTTTACAAGACATCCTCGACAGTGGTAAAACAAGTCCAGCAACACCGCCCGAATGTGCCGACAAATCCCGATAGGAGCTGCACATATCTCGTTCTCAGGGCATACTCAGATGAGACTAGCTATGAGTAAAATCAACCCTCAAGTTTCCCCGAGGTGGCCCCGCAGGCAGCTCAGTCGGACTAACACTCAGAGGAGCACTGGCCCGGGGGGGGGGGGGGTTAAAAAAAAGAACCCCCGGGCTCCAGAAACCCAAGGGAAAAAGAGGCTACGTGGCAAATGGTAAAACCAAGGTTGGGCATTGCTGGAGGAGTTTTATTCAAAGCGAACTGTCAAGGGGTTCCCATTATAACCCAACCGCGTAAGGAACGCAAACTCCGGGAACATAACACCGATATGACGGAAAACTAGGGCGGCAAGAGTGGAACAAAACACTAGGCAAAAGGCCAAGCCTTCCACCCTTTACCAAGTATATAGGTGCATTAAGATAAACAAGATAATATGGTGATATCCCAACAATAAACAATGTTCCAACAAGGAACGATCTCCAATCTTCACCTGCAACTAGCAACGCTATAAGATGGGCTGAGCAAAGCAGTAACATAGCCAATCAACGGTTTGCTAGGACATGGTGGGTTAGAGGTTTGACATGGCAATTTGGGAGGCATGAAATCAAGTGGTAGGCATCGTAGCATAGGCATAGCAAAAGAGCGAGCATCTAGCAAGCAAAGATAGAAGTGATTTCAAGGGTATGATCATCTTGCCTGCAAAGTTGTCAGAGTTGACTTGATCCTCGTAAGCGAACTCAACGGGCTCCTCGTTAGCGAACTCGTCTCCCGGCTCTACCCAAGCAAGAACAACAAGCAAACGGAACACAATCAATCACGTGCAATGCTCAAACAACATGATGCAAACATGGTATGCTATGCGGGATACGGTATGTGATGCATATGCAAGATTTGACAAGGAATGATTGAACCTGGACCCAACTTAGAAATCCAAGAGTGCCACTGGAAAGGTGAGGTGATTTCGGTTGAAATCGATATAAAGATCACCGAAATCGGATGCACGGTTTGGAAATGGCAAGCAAAACAAATATGGCACCGGTCTGCGATAAACAGCAAGTAGCCATCTAAATGCATCAAGATAAATATGCTACAGCACTCAAACATGACAACAAAATACATGGCAGGGATCCACTCATGATGCTTGACAAAAGATGAACACTGAGCTACGGCCAATTCATCCATTAACAGGTTCAAACAAGCATGGCAAAAATGCAAATGATAACAGGTTTCAGACTTAGTGAAATTAACACAAGTCTGGAATTTAACATCAGGAAGCACACTTTGGAGCATGAAAACTACATGCTACAGGAACTTAACATGGCAAAGCAAGACATGGCATGAAGCTACTCAAAGCACTTAACAAAAGTCCCTTAGTGATCTTGAGCCAAAAGGGATCAGAAAATACAATTGCAAGCATGTGAACATGGCAAAAACATAAACAGATCTCAGACTGAAAAACTGGAGCATGCAAATCAGTTAACGTGTAGGCATGTTTACGAGCTCGATGCACTCACTACAGAGCATGGCATGACAAACTAAGCATATCATGTAGAGCTCAAGAGTATATCATGCACACATTAATCATGGCAAAAATGACAAATATATATTTGATGAAACAAATCTGACAAGTTTATCACATAGCCCTCTTCCAACAGCATTTCGGGCATCAACATGAGCTCAAATGAAAATGATGCAATGAGATGAAATGATGTACTCGTCGAGACGAATATTTTGATATGCTACACGTGCAAATCGGAGCTATAGATGCAGAGATATAGCATGCCAAAGTTTGCATAAAATTAGGGTTAGTAGGAGAAAAGTCAACCCTCTCCTCTTTTAGATCCAGATCCAGCACTGTTCACGCACGCCTCCCGAGGACTCCGGCGAGGTTGCAGGGCTCCGGCGAGGTAGGACGGATCCGGCCGGCTAGAGGGCGGACGGGTCGCCGACGAGGATGAGGAGGTGCGGCGCGGTGGCACGGCGAGCTCCGGCCGGCGAGAGGACGGCGCGGTGGTGCGGCGAGGTCCTACCGGCAAGAGGATGGCGCGGTGGTGCGGCGGAAATGGCGGCGCGGCGGCTGGCCGGGAGAAGGAGCGCCGGGCACGGGGAAGAAGGGAGGCGCTCCGGTTGGGCGCCTCGGCCCGAGTCGGGCGGCGGGAGGGCCCGCGCGGTCGGCGGTGATGTGGGGACCGGCCCAGGGACAGGTGGCGGCTTCTGACTGGTGCGGCGGGGTGGAGCGGACGTGTCCGGCCGTCCGGATTTCGTCCGGCGGCTGGAGGAGAAGGGGGGTTAGGGTTTCATCCGCGAATTAAAAAGGAGGGTTCTTTATATAGGCGTAGAGGGAGCTAGGAAGCTCCAAATGGAGTGCGGTTTGCGGCCACGCGAGTCGAATGCTCTAGATGATGGAGGGGTTTTTGGTGGGTTTTGGGCCAAATTGGAAGGGTGTTGGGCTGCAACACAAACGAGGCCTTCTCGGTCCCTCGGTTAACCATAGGAGTATCAAATGAAGTCCAAATGGCACAAAACTTGACAGGCGGTCTGCCGGTAGTAAACCAAGGCCGCATGGAAAGTATCAGTCCAATCCGGAAATGTTTAACCCCCACACACGAAAAGAGGTAGAGAGGGGCACCGGAGGAGATAGGAGCGCCGGAATGCAAAATAGACAACGGGGAAAATGCTCGGATGCATGAGACGAACACGTATGCAAATGCAATGCACATGATGACATGATATGAGATGCATGACAAAGGAAACAACACACGGAGACAAAAACCCGAACCCGAGGAAAATAAAATAACTTAGGCCGGAAACGGCAAGAGTTGGGATACATATAAGGTAAATTACATCCGGGGTGTTATAACACTCCACCACTACGAAAGGATCTCGTCCCGAGATCTAGGACTGGAAAAACGCCGGGTACTCAGAACAGAGGTGATCCTCACGTTCCCAGGTGGCTTCACGGTCGGAATGGTGTGACCACTTGACTTTGAGGAATTTGATTGACTTATTGCAAGTCTTGCATTCAGTCTCTTCAAGAATAGCAACTGGGTGCTCACAATAAGAGAGGTCTTCTTGGAGATCAATGTCTTCGAAGTTGACGGTGCGGTCAGGGGTCTTGAAGCACTTGCGGAGGTGAGATACATGGAACACGTCGTGCACATTTGCAAAGTTGGAGGGAAGCTCGAGTTGATAGGCGAGATCACCTCTCTTGCTGACGATCTTGAAAGGACCCACGTATCTAGGGGCAAGCTTCCCTTTGATACCGAAGCGACGAGTACCTTTCATTGGAGAGACGCGGAGGTAAACATGGTCTCCGATCTCGAAAGCTAATTCACGATGCTTACTATCATAGTAGCTCTTCTGGCACAATTGCGCTGCTTTGTGGTTATCACGAATGACTTTGCACATTTCCTCTGACTCTATGATCAAGTCATTTCTGAGAAGTTGACATTCACCGGTCTCTGACCAGTTAAGAGGAGTACGACACTTCCTGCCATAGAGAATTTCTAATGGGGCCTTGCCCGAACTTGCTTGAAAACTGTTGTTGTAGGAGAACTCAGCATATGGAAGACAATCTTCCCACTTCATACCGAAGGAGATAACGCAAGCCCTAAGCATATCTTCGAGAATCTGATTGACATGCTTGACTTGACCGCTAGTTTGAGGATGAAAAGCTGTGGTGAAATGGATGTTGGTGCCCATGGACTTCTGAAAAGAATCCCAAAACTTGGAGGTAAAGATGTTGCCACGGTCTGAAGAGATCAACTGTGGAATGCCATGTAGAGAGACAATCCGAGAGGTATAAAGCTCCGCCAATTGAGCTACAGTGATAGACTCTTTGATAGGAAGAAAGTGAGCCACTTTAGTGAGTTTGTCGATGACAACGAATATAGCATCATTGCCACGCTTGGACTTTGGAAATCCCGTCACGAAGTCCATCTCAATGTGGTCAAACTTCCATTCTGGAATGGCAAGAGGTTGGAGGAGACCAGCTGGTCGTTGGTGTTCTGCCTTCACTCTTCTGCAGACATCACATTCATTCACGAACTGAGCAATCTCGCACTTCATTCGAGTCCACCAATAAGCCTGCTTGAGGTCCTGGTACATCTTCGTACTCCCAGGGTGGATGGAGAGGAGTGAATTGTGAGCCTTGTTCATAATGACTTTACGAAGGTCACCTTTAGGCACAACAATGCGATCCTCGAAGAAGAGAGTATCCTTGTCATCAAGGCGATAACACTTGTACTTGGGATGACTCTTGGCAATCCCAATCTTCACCTTCTTCACCATAGCATCAAGAAGTTGAGCCTCGCGAATTTGATCTTCCAAAGTAGGAGAGACTTGAAGGTTGGCGAGGAAACCTTGAGGAACAACTTGCAAGTTGAGTTTGCGGAAAGCTTCACAAAGCTCGGGTTGGTAAGGCTTGAGAATCAAACTGTTGCAGTAAGCCTTCCTGCTCAATGCGTCAGCAATTACATTGGCCTTGCCTGGAGTGTATTCGATGCTCGGATTATACTCTTGAATCATTTTGACCCAACGAGTCTGCCTGAGGTTGAGATTAGGCTGTGTGAAGATGTACTTGAGACTCTTGTGGTCAGTGAAGATGTCCACTTTTCTTCCCAATAAGAGATGTCTCCAAGTCAAAAGAGCATGCACAACTGCCGCCAACTCGAGGTCATGAGTGGGGTAGTTCTTCTCGTTGGGCTTCAACTGGCGAGAGGTATAGGCCACAACTTTCTTCTCTTGCATCAACACTGCACCAAGACCTTGAAGAGAGGCATCGTAGAAGACCTCAAATGGTTTGGATTCATCAGGCGGAGTTAGAACTGGAGCAGTGACTAATTTCTCTTTCAAAGTGTTGAAAGAGATGTCACATTACGGAGACCAAACATACTTGACGTGCTTCTGGAGAAGGTTTGAAATAGGCTTCGCGATCTTTGAGAAGTTCTCAACGAACCTTCGACAATAGCTTGTGAGACCAAGGAAGCTGCAGAGTTGCTTCACGTTCTGAGGTGGTTCCCAATTCACAATTGCAGACACCTTCTCAGGATTCACCGCTATGCCCTTGGCAGAGATGATATGCCCAAGATAGAGAACCTCATCGAGCCAAAACTCACACTTTGAGAACTTGGCATAAAACTGATGTTCTCTGAGCTTATCGAGCACCAAACGCAAGTGCTTGGCATGATCTTCCTTGTTCTTCGAAAAGACCAGAATGTCATCGAGGTAGACCAAGACGAAGTCATTTGTGTAGGGGTTGAAGATGAAGTTCATCATGCGATAGAAAGTCGGCGGAGCGTTGACGAGGCCAAAAGACATGACAGTGTATTCATATGAACCATAGCTTGTTCTGAAAGCGGTCTCGGGAATATCTTGCTCATGAATTCAGATCTGGTGATAGCCCATACGGAGATCAAGCTTGGAGAATACTTAAGCACTTTTGAGTTGTTCAAACAGCTCGTTGATGTTGGGAAGTTGGTACTTATTCTTTATAGTCTTCTTGTTCAATGGACGGTAGTCAACACAAAGTCGGTCCGTTCCATCCTTCTTCTTCACAAAAAGAACTCCACAACCCCACGGAGAAGAACTAGGTCGGATGAGACCCATTCACTCTTGAATATCGAGTTGCTTCTTCAGCTCCTTCAACTCTTCAGGTCCAAGCTTGTAAGGGCGTTTGCAAACAGGTTCCGTGCCAGGCTCAAGATCGATGATGAATTCAACTGGCCGGTGCGGAGGCATTCCTAGAAGCTCTTCTGGAAAGACGTCTTGATATTCGCAAACGACTGGAATTTGCGAGATGGCATCCAGTTCACCCTTCTCATTGAGAGAAAACAGACGGATGGTATTATCCCGAGCGGCAAAGACAATTACATCCTCAGACGAATGAGTCAATTGAATCTGCCTGGCAGCACAATCAAGCTGAGCCTTGTGCTTAGAAAGCCAGTCCATTCCAAGAACAAGATCAATATCTGAGTTACCAAGGACCATTGGAGAAGTCAGAAACTTGAAATCACCCATCATGATAGAAATATCCGGAACCATCATGCTAGAACTCAGACGCTTAGCCGGAGAGGCAACTTGCAATGCTCTAGGTAATGCCTTAGTACCAAAATTGTTCTCCGATGCAAATGGGAATGACATGAAGGAATGCGATACACCAGAGTCAAAAAGTACTTTTGCTGGAATATCGTTAACAGGAAGGTTACCCATGATGACATCTGACGAGTCCTCTGCCTGAGCTGCATTCATCAAGTTGACCTTGGCGTGCTTGGGGTTATGCTTGACCACAGCTGTACTTGCCGATCTCACAGGAGGAGGAGGAGGGAGACGCCTCTGATTGAAGCATTTGTTGGCATAGTGACCCTTCTGTTGGCACTTGTTGCACGTGACCTCCGAGAGCGGACGGTGATACGGAGCACTCGATCTTGGAGCTTGAGACGAAGTCTTGTTCTGAAAGCCAGGGGTGGGGGGGGGGGGAAGATCCACTACTACCTTTGCTCTTCTACTGATAAGGCTGACAGAACGGAGGAGGAGGAAGCCAATACTTCTGCTGCTTAGCCACTTGAGTTGAGGAAGAAGGAGTAGCATATCTGACTCGCTTCTTGGAAGCATCGCACTTCAGTTGAGCAGTCTCTTGCTTCATTGCCATGTTGTAAA
The DNA here is from genome assembly GCF_003073215.2 of Triticum urartu. NCBI lineage: Eukaryota > Viridiplantae > Streptophyta > Magnoliopsida > Poales > Poaceae > Triticum > Triticum urartu. The sequence goes on from NC_053026.1 coordinate 523,939,182, forward strand.
ACTCATCGTACCTCTTGGGTTCAAAGAAAACGAGAGCTAGCTGGATTTCTTCTCTGAGACCACCCCTGAACTGGCATATCATGCTCTTCTCGTCAGGGACGTCCTGCTTAGCAAAACGGGCGAGCTTCTAAAACATCTTGTTATACTCGTAGACAGACATAGAGCCTTGCTTCAGGTTGCGGAATTCCTCATGCTTGCTTTCAACCACGCTTTGAGGAATATGATGAGCTTTGAAGTCTTGATGGAATTCATCCCAGGTAATCACACGACCTCCTCTGGAATCTTTGTACTGCTGAAACCATTCTGCAGCTTGGTCTTTGAGTTGGAATGAAGCGAACTTGACAAAGTCCTCAGGCCTGACGTTACTGCACTCGAAATGCTTGCATACGTCTACGAGCCAATCATCAACGTCAGTTGCCTCAACACAATTGCTAAAGGTCTTTGGCTGGTTAGCAAGGAACTGGTTGAGTGTAGCAAAGTGATTCTGATTGTTGCCTTGGCCCTGGTTCCCTTGATTGCGCTCTTGAAGAAGTTGCATGATCAGCTGCGTGTTTGCATTGGTAGCGGCCATCACAGCTTGCCATGCCTCCGGAGGTGGAGGTGGTGGTGCGGATCAGGATTCGGAGTCATGCGCGTTGGAGGAGCCATCCTAAAGAGGATGACATCCATTAGCACATTGACAGACAATTATTGAAGCTGAATCAAACGGGTTGAAATTGCAACATATAGTCTTCACATCCGAACAAAATGAACGAATGCATTCCAATAGAAATGGTCACATGTCCATAAATTGAGAAGCCACTTAGAATTGAGGTAGAAGAAAAACAAAAAGGTACGGACCAAGAACGAATACTCGGTAAGGATCACCCAATCTCAAACCAAATATCCTAGAGCTACAAGAATTCCCACCTATGAAACTCCCGAACCTTTCTGGTTATGCAATCAGGTGTTGGGGATACAGGGGAAGCATAATATCTCACCCAAATCTAGCAAATCCTACATCCAGCTGTATCCATCCTTCAACACATAACGGAGAAAAACTTTGGAAATCGTTTACCTCAACCTTCGAAAAGCATCCGTTATACAAGTTATGGCAATACTCCCGAACTCCCGCCCCAGTACTGGGTGGTGTCAAGCTTATCTCACCAACAACTACATAAAAGAGATTTCCGATGTCGGCGAAACTCAGGTATTCCAGAATCTCAACGATAAAATTGTGACGACAACACCTCGGAGCTCAACTCCCCGGGACACTGCCACAACCCCTAAATGACAGGAGGCACCAAGTGATGAAGCTATGTACCTAGGGTAGGGTCATGGACCTGTCCTAACTGCCCTACCCAAGGACATCTCTAGAAGAAATCACCTTTCAATCGACTTGGAGGTGTTCCACTCGACAGACTCAAAGACACTCGACCAAGAATCAATCACTCGACCAAGATCCAACCACTCGACGGCCAGGAGACCTAAAGTCACTCCGCGCGCTAACGGTCGATCATTAAGTAGCTTTTATGGTCATCATAACACTTTATTAGGGGCGTTACCAGTAATGCCCGACCTTAATGTATTTGAAACCCTGCGTAATTGAGGGCCGGAGGGGTCTGGCGAACTCTATATAAGCCACCCCCTCCTCAGTGTAAGGGGTTCGCACCCTTGTAATTCATACAGACATAATCCAGTCCACCGCTTCCGGGCTCCGAGACGTAGGGCTATTACTTCCTCCGAGAAGGGCCTGAACTCGTAAACCTCGTGTGCTTACAACTACTCCATAGCTAAGATCTTGCCTCTCCATACCTACCCCCTACATTACTGTCAGACTTAGAACCACGACAGTTGGCGCCCACCGTGGGGTGGGTGTTTTAGCGATTTGTTGGAGGAGTTGCGATATTTTCCTATCCAAATCATCATGGTTTCTGGCGGAGTTTTGGTGGAGGGCCGTGAGATCCGTCTCGGCATGCTCACGTTCATCGCCGACGACTCCGCTTGGCTTCAGGAGGCTCCGCTCGACGTGGACGCACTCCCTATCCGCGGGGCAACGCACTTTCGCGCGTGCGTCCACGGCGTCCTCTTGCGGCAACCGTCGACCCATTATCGGTCAGCTCCTGTGTTGTCCTCCCTCCCTGTTTCCCGCCGGCGCAAGCGCTCCGGTCAGCCGAGACTTCAGCGGTGGGTGAGACACGTGGTGGCACGCCAGTCGGCCACCCCTCAAGTCGCGGTGATCGAGCCCGACGAATCCCTCTACGGCCTGTTCGACTGGCTCCGCAGAGACCGCATCCGAGTGCGACAGCAGTGATCCGGCGGCGGAGGTTCTAATGGTCGATGGACCGCACAGTCCTCCTGGTTTTCCCCGCAGCGACGGAGGCACAGGTGGAGGCGACCCGTCGCATCCCCATGAGGAATATCTTCCCGAGCCTCTCACGTCGCTGCAGAGAGAAGAACTTCATCGCCGGAACATGGATGCACTGCACACTCCTATCGTTGGAGAAACCCCCGAGGCTTGTGCCTTGGAGGACGCGCGCCTGGCAAACTTGGCTGAGCGCACTCGACTGGAGAACCTCCAGCGAGCACTCAACAAGCGTGCGCGACAACAGGTTCTAGAATCCAGTCGACGTCAGCTCTTTCTGCCCCCACAGGTATATCGCACTCCGATTCAGAATTTAGCAGCTGCAGCCCATATAGCAGAATCGATTCAGCCTTCCCAGTCAGAGGCTGGCAGAGGCTTGCTGTAGATTAGAGCGTTACTCCGGGCAGCAGGAGACCAGAATTCCGCTGTTTCTCAGTCGCGGAACAGGATTCATAGCAGATCCATTGCTGCAGACATAGTCCAGTCGGATCATAGCCCAAGATCGCCCTCGAGGCGTGAGGGGCGTGGGGACCGACATGATCAGTACGGGAACCGTGAGCAGTATGATCACCGAATCGATCGTGACGATCGACGTCGCGTGCCCACCCCTCCCCCGAGGAGTGGATCGTACGTGCCTCGACAGCAGGATGACAGGCGCCCTCATAGTGTTGGGCGAAGGATTCCAGTCGACCCCAGGGAACCAGGCTTTGATGCGAGATCCATTCTCATTCAAGGTTTGGTCGACAGGAACAGAGCTCACCGAGAAGGTCACGACAGAGATGCACCTACCAGCAGCAGAGTACATGTTTCGGGGCCAGAGTGCTTTAGTAGAGCCATCAGGGCCGCTGTGATTCCTCCCAACTTCAGGTTGGCAACTGGAGTCAGTAAGTTCACTGGTGTGTCCAAGCTCGATACTTGGCTTGAAGACTACCGAGTGGCTGTCCAGATTGGCGGTGGCAATGATGAAGTGGCCATGAAGCACCTGCCTCTCATGTTGGAGGGCTCGGCCAGAGCGTGGCTGAATCAGTTAGCACCCAGCAGCATTTACACTTGGGAAGATCTCGCCCGAGTGTTTGTCACCACATTTGAAGGAACATGCAAGCGACCGGCAGGCTGACAGAACTGCAGTCTTGCGTGCAGAAGCCGAATGAAACCTTGAGGGATTACATCCAGAGATGGATCACGCTACATCACACGGTAGAGAATGTGCCTGATCACCAAGCAGTTTGTGCCTTCAAAGAAGGCGTCAAGTACAGAGAACTGAATCTGAAATTCGGTCGAACCGGAGACATGTCTCTAAATCGGATGATGGAGTTTGCCACCAAGTACGCTAATGGTGAAGATGGGGATCGGCTCCGGAGCGGCAAGCACAAGTCAGTCGCCCAAGAAATCGGAAGAGGAAATTCCAATCAGAAACAGAAGCGGAAAGCCGAGCCAGCTGCTCCTGGGGAAGCCTTGGCTGTAACTCAAGGAAAGTTTAAGGGGAAACCCAAAGGGCCTTGGAACCCCAAGAAGGTTAAAGATCAAGACGGAAATGATGTGTTGGATTTGCCATGTCACATCCACACCAAGAAAGATGAAGAGGGTATGCTCATTTACCTGAAACATACCACTCGACAGTGTCGGCTCTTGATCCAGCAGTTCCAGAGCAAACAACCCAGGGATAAGGAAAAGGAGTCGGACAAAGTTGAGGACAAGGAAGACAGTGATGATGGATACCCCCAGGTCAATTCCACCTTGATGATTTTTGCTGATGTTGAAAGCAAAAGTCGACTGAAAGTTATCAACCGTGAGGTGAATATGGTTGCTCCGGCGACGCCCAGTTATCTGAAGTGGTCTCAGACTGCCATCACATTCGACCAGTCCGATCACCCAACGCACATTGCCACCCCTGGGAGGCAAGCTTTGGTGGTCGACCCAGTTGTTGAAGGCACTCGACTGACCAAAGTCTTGATGAATGGTGGCAGTGGTTTGAACATACTGTATGCTGAGACGTTGAAAGGGATGGGCATTCCAATGTCCAGACTCAGTACCAGCAACATGAGTTTCCATGGAGTCATTCCTGGGAAGAAGGCTGAGTCACTCGGCCAAATTGCTCTTGATGTGGTTTTCGGTGATTCCAAGAATTACCGCAAAGAAAAGCTGACGTTCGAAGTCGTGGATTTCCAGAGTGCTTATCATGCTATTTTGGGCAGGCCAGCTTACGCACGCTTCATGGCTCGACCATGTTATGTGTATCTCAAATTGAAGATGCCTGGTCCCAAAGGTGTGATCACTGTTACGGGCAATCGGAAGAAAGCAGAAGAGTGTTTTCAGAAAGGCTCAAAGATCGTTGATGCTCAGATAGCAGTGGTGGAGCTGCAGGAGTACCAGAAGACTGCAGACTCGAGTGATTTGTTGCGAGCAGAATCATATTTTCAGTCGTCTGGTGAAACGAAGCCGGTTCACATCCACCCGACCGATCCCAGTGCTGCTCCGACTCATATCTCAACAACACTCGACTCCAAATAGGAAGAAGCGCAAATCCAGTTCCTCCGTGAGAACTGGGACATCTTCGCATGGAAGCCTTCTGACATGCCGGGTGTTCCCAGGGGGCTGGCTGAGCACCGCCTACGAGTCGACTCAAAAGTGAAACCCGTCAAAGAACATCTCCGATGGCCCGCCGTCCAGAAGAGAAAGGCTATTGGTGAGGAGGTGGCTCGGCTCTTAGCAGCGGAGTTCATCCGAGAGATTTACCACTCCGAGTGGCTCGCCAACGTTGTCATGGTCCCCAAGAAGGACAAGTCACTTCGCATGTGCATTGACTTTAAACATATCAATTGGGCCTTCCCGAAAGATCATTTTCCTCTCCCCTGCATCGGCCAGATAGTCGACTCGACTGCGGGATGTGAGCGACTGTCTTCTTTAGACGCCTATTCCGGGTACCATCAGATCTGTCTGCATGGACCTGACGAGATCAAAACAGCTTTCATCACTCCATTCGGGTGCTTCTGTTATGTTACCATGCCATTCGGCCTCAAGAATGCCGGAGCCACATTCATGAGGATGATTCAGAAGTGTTTTCTCACTCAAATCAGTCGGAATGTGGAAGCATACATGGATGATATTGTGGTCAAGTCACGGAAGGGTTCCGACCTACTGACTGACCTTGCTGAAACCTTTGCCAACCTCAGGAGGTATGATATCAAGCTTAATCCATCAAAGTGCACATTCGGAGTTCCTGGCGGAAAGTTACTCGGTTTTCTCGTTTTCGAACGGGGAATCGATGCCAATCCAGAAAAAGTCGGTACTATACTCCGGATGAAACGTCCTGTGCGAGTGCACGACATCCAGAAGCTTACTGGTTGCTTGGCCGCTTTAAGTTGATTCATCTCTCGTCTCGGTGAAAAGGCATTGCCTCTTTACCGATTGATGAAGAAGTCAGACAAGTTCGAGTGGACTCCTGAAGCTGATGCAGCGTTTGCAGAGCTCAAGTCAGTTGCCTATTCCGGTGCTTGCTCTCCACCCAGCCGGTGCTTGTTGCCCCAATCAGCAAAGAGCCTTTGCTGCTTTACATCGCAGCCATGAGACAAGTCGTCAATACGGTACTTACGGTCGAGCGGGAAGAAGAAGGAAAAGCCTTCAAAGTTCAGCGCCCAGTATATTATATTTCTGAAGTTTTGACCCCGTCGAAGCAAAGATATCCTCATTATCAGAAGCTTGTATATGGAATTTATATGACCACAAAGAAGGTTGCTCACTACTTCTCTGATCATTCCATTACAGTCGTCAGCGATGCTCCATTGTCGGAGATCCTGCACAACGGAGATGCAACTGGTCGAGTGGCAAAATGGGCGATTGAACTCCTTCCTCTAGATATCAAGTTTGAGGCAAAGAAAGCTATCAAGTCCCAAGCAATAGTAGATTTCGTCGCCGGGTGGATTGAACAACAACTGCCGAATCAGGTTCACTCGGAGCATTGGACCATGTTCTTCGACGGTTCCAAAATGCTGAATGGTTCCGGTGCCAGGGTAGTATTGGTCTCCCCCCGAGGAGATAAGCTCAGATATGTTCTTCAAATCCACTTTGATTCCTCCAATAACAAAGCGGAATATGAAGCACTTTTATATGGGTTGCGCATGACCATTTCACTCGGCATCCTTTGCCTCATGGTCTATGGCGACTCAGATTTGGTGGTTAATCAAGTGATGAAAGAGTGGGACATCAGAAGTCTGGCCATGACTAGTTATTGCAATGCAGTGAGAAAGCTGGAGAAGAAATTCGAGGGGTTAGAACTTCATCACATACCCCGACTGAAAAATCAAGCAGCTGATGATTTGGCGAAAATAGGTTCCAAAAGAGAAGCCATCCCCAACAATGTGTTTTTGGAACACATCCACACACCATCAGTTTAGGATGATCCCTTCACTGAGGAAGCCCCGCAGCCAAAAAGTGCCACGGATCCGATTGAAGTTGAAGTTCCAGCTGTGGTCGACCTGATCATGGAAGTTTTGGTCATCACTCCCGACTGGACGGTACCGTACATCGCGTACATCCTAAGGAAAGAACTCCCAGAGGACGAAGAAGAGGCTCGACAGATCGTCCGTCGATCCAAGGCCTTTACAGTCATAAAGGGACATTTGTATAGAGAAAGCGCGACTGGAGTCAGTCAGAAGTGTATAACCCCATAAGAAGGTCAGATAATCCTTGATGATATCCACTCGGGGACCAGTGGTCATCATGCGTCCTCTTGGACCATTGTGGCCAAAGCATACCGAGCGGGATTCTACCAGCCAAGAGCAAATGAAATGGCGAAACAGATAGTCGACAAATGTGAAGGATGTCAGTTTTACTCCAATATGTCGCACAAACCCGAGTCAGCCCTGAAAACCATTCCACTCGTCTGGCCCTTCGCTGTTTGGGGACTGGACATGGTTGGACCACTGAGAACGGGCAGGAGCGGCTTCACTCATGTGCTACTAGCAGTAGACAAGTTCACCAAATGGATTGAAGCTAAGCCTATCAAGAATCTTGATGCTTGCACTGCTATCAGTTTCATCAGAGAGTTGATATTCAGATATGGAGTTTCGCATAGCATCATCACTGACAATGGGTCAAACTTCGATTCCGACAAATTCAGAGCCTTTAGCGCCTCTCAAGGCACACAAGTCGACTACGCTTCAGTCGCTCACCCCCAGTCGAATGGACAAGTGGGAAGAGCAAACGGCTTAATTCTCAATGGACTGAAACCCCGACTGATGCGCGATCTCAAGCACACAGCAGGTGCATGGGTCGACGAGCTTCCCTTAGTTCTTTGGGGATTGAGGACAACCCCGAACCGATCGACTGGAAGAACCCCATTCTTTCTGGTCTACGGAGCCGAACCAGTTTTGCCGAGTGACCTGCTTCACAACGCACCCCGAGTCGACCTCTACTCTGAAGATGAAGCAGAAAAAGCCCGCGGCAGGACACAGTCAACCTCCTGGAAGAAGAAAGAGAAATGGCCATGGTCCGATCGACCATCTATCAGCAAGACTTCCGTCGATTCCATGCCAGAAATGTGAAGAGTCGAGCCTTCCAAGAAGGAGACTTGGTCCTCCGAGTGGATCAAAAGAAACCACACAAACTCGCTCCTACTTGGGAAGGTCCCTTCATAGTCACCAGAGTCCTCCACAATGGAGCGTACCACCTTTATAACGTCGATCGCCAGATTGATGAGCCACGAGCCTGGAATGCGGAGCTGCTCCGCCCCTTTTATACTTGAATTCTCACTCGGATGAGATGTAATAAGAAAAACTTCTGTAGTTTATCTATCAAAGACAAGGGCGCTATAATTTTCCCAGTAATTTTTATTGTTTTTGTTTGTGTGAGAAATCCCCCAGTGGGTGGCTTAGCTGCGAATCCGTTTCGCCTAAGTTTGCAAAAATAATTTCCTACCGAGTGGTGAGCCAGCCTCTCGCTCAGGGGCTTAGCTGCGAACCCGTTTTGCCTAAGTGTTTGAAAATCCTACCGAGTGGTGAGCCAGCTTCTCACTCGGAGGCTTAGCTGCGAACCCGTTTCGCCTAAGTGTTTGAGAATCCTACCGAGTGGTGAGCCAGCCTCCCACTCGGGGGCTTAGCTGCAGTCCAGTACTCGCCTAAGTATTTGAAAATCCTACCGAGTGGAGAGCAATCCTCCCACTCGGGGGCTTAGCTGCAGTCCAGCACTCGCCTAAGTTTGAAAAAATCCTACCGAGTGGGGAGCCATCCTCCCACTCGGGGGCTTAGCTGCAGTCGAGTACTCGCCTAAGTTCTCTCACTAACACTACTAGGAAAAGGGCTACTAATGGCGCACCAGTTTTGCCTACTAATGGCGCATCACTGGTGCGCCATTAGTATCACGCCACTAGTATTTTTTACTAACAGCGCACCACTGGTAAGCCATTAGTATAGGCCATGGTGCGCCATTAGTATAGGCCACTGGTGCACCATTAGTATAGGCCACGGTGCGCCATTAGTATTGTTGAATTTTGAAGGCGGGAAAATAGTAGTGGTGCACCGTCTAACCCCCACCGTGCGCCATTGCTATTTTTGAATTTTGAATTTGGATCTGGATCGTGATTTTTTGCCCATTTTTTGCTCGTTTCTTTTTGCTCGTTTTTTGGCACGATATTATTTCAAATTTTGTTCCTGTTTTAGGATCTTGTACGTTCTTTTGCCGTGTTCTTTTGCCGGAGAGGAGGAGGAAGAGGTCACCGGAGAGGCGCTCGCCTACATCGCCGGAGAGGAGGAGGAGGTCGCCGGAGAGGAGTTCACCGAAGCATCGGAGAGGAGGAAGGAGAAACCATGAGGGAATGGGAGGAGAGGAGGGAGGAGGAGCTCATCGAAGAGGAGGGAGGAGAAACCGTGAGGGGGGGGGAGGGGAGGAGAGGAGAGGAGGGAGGAGAAACCGTGAGGGGAGGGGAGGGGAGGAGAGGAGAGGAGGGAGGAGGAGGTCGCCTGAGAGGAGGAGGGTAGTATGGTGGAGGAGAGAAGGGAAGATGGAGTGGAGGAGAGGTGGAGTGGAGGAGGTGCGCCCAGCCATATATACGACATAGTAATGGCGCACCCAGGTGCGCCATTACTAACTTTTTTTATTTTTTTATTTATTTTGAATTTTGAAGGCGGGAAGATACTAATGGCGCACCATGGGCAGGTGCGCCATTAGTAACTTTTTTTTTATTTTTTTGACCTATTTTGAATTTTGAAGGCGGGAAGATACTAATGGCGCACCATGGGCAGGTGCGTCATTAGTAAGTTTGAATTTTTTTTTGAATTGTTTTGCCTCTCCAGATCTTAAAAGCCCCATATCTTTTTTTCTGTTAGGTTTTTGAGGATTTTGAAAATGTTTAACGGGGTTCCCTCGGTTAAATTCGGATGTAACTTTTCGAGTAGATGATTTTTCATATAAAAAACTTTTTCATCCGAGTTCGTACGCAAAAGTTATGCCCATTTTTACAAATTCTTGAGAGATTTTGCAAAAAAGTCGAAATTCATGTTTGTAAATTTTGCTAACAACTAGACCACATATCACATGGGAATCTTATTTTCTTTTATTTTTTTGACATTTCTATCATTTTCTTTTATTTTTTTGGGCCAAGTTACTAATGGCGCACCGTGGCATGGTGCGCCATTACTAGTTCAACTAGTAATGGTGCACCACTCCCACGGTGCGCCATTAGTAGTTTACTAATGGTGCACCGTGGATGTGGTTCACTAAGAGGCTTAATGGCAGTCCAACACTCGCCTAAGTTTGAAAAAATCCTACCGAGTGGGGAGCCATCCTCCCACTTGGGGGCTTAGCTGCAGTCGAGTACTCGCCTAAGTTCTCTCACTAAGAGGCTTAATGGCAGTCCAACACTCGCCTACGTATTTGAAAATCCTACCGAGTGGAGAGCAATCCTCCCACTTGCCAGTCGAGTACTCGCCTAAGTTTGCAAATCCTACCGAGTGGGGAGCCATCCTCCCACTTGGGGGCTTAGCTGCAGTTGAGTACTCACCTAAGTTCTCTCACCAAGAGGCTTAATGGCAGTCTAACACTCGCCTAAGTTTGAAAAAATCCTATCGAGCGGGGAGCCATCCTCCCACTCGGGGGCTTAGCTGCAGTCAAGTACTCGCCTAAGTTCTCTCACTAAGAGGCTTAATGGCAGTCCAACACTCGCCTAAGTTTGAAAATCCTGCCGAGTGGGGAGCCATCCTCCCACTCGGGGGCTTAGCTGCAGTCCAGTACTCGCCTAAGTTTGAAAAAATCCTATCGAGTGGGGAGCCAGCCTCCCACTCGGGGGCTTAGCTGCAGTCCAGTACTCGCCTAAGTTGGAAAAATCCTACCGAGTGGAGAGCGACCCTCCCACTCGGAGGCTTAGCTGCAGTCTAGTACTCGCCTAAGTACGAAACACATCCCAATCCGCAAGGACGACGAGGTGCAGGTCGACTGCCACCTTCTCCTTGGGAGCTTTGCCACAAATACAACGTGCGCTCCATCCCACTCCGCAAGGACGATGAGGTGCAGGTCGACTGCCACCTTCTCCTTCGGAGCTTCGCCACAAATACAACGTGCGCTCCATCCCGACCTGCAAGGACGACGAGGTGCACGTCGACTACTACCTTCTCCTTCGGAGCTGCGCCACAAATACAAAAAGTCGTCTCGAGTGAAGAACGAGTTCCACTTGATGGAGAATTCATGAAGATATTCAATGATAAACCAAGTTCAGATAAATCCTAAAGGTTCCAGAATGCAGATCGAAGTGCTCGGGCATTCAGCCCGAAAGAGTTTGACGGTTACAAAAACCACTCGGAATTCCGAGGCAAATTTAAGGTGGGGCATAAAATTTTGTTCACTCCGCAGGAGGAGGACTGGCAGGCTCGACGAACTCGTCCAGGTCGACGCCGTCGGCGTTTTGAGTGGCTGCAGCAATAAAAGTCTCCATAAAAGATCGGAAGTCATGCCTCTGGGTATTGGCGACCTTGATTGCTGCCAGCTTATCTTGTCGCACCTCCTTGCAGTGGACACAAACCAAAGACAGAGCCACATCAGCACCACACCAGGCAGAAGATTTCTTCCACTCCTGCACTCGACCAGGAATCTCTTTAAGACGAGTCATCAGGGACTCGAGATCATTCTGGAGCATGGCCCCTGGCCAAAGTGCCGTGTCGATCCGTGACGTGGCGACCTTCAGTCGAGCCAAGTAGTCCACAACATCGTCGATGCGGGATTCCAGTCGGAGCAGATTCATGGCGGTTTCATCTTTCACGGGAGAGTTGATGGGGTCCAAACCTGGCTCAATCCGCGCAGTCTCCTCCTCGAAGTTCTGGCAAAACTCTGCATTCACGATCCAAGGATAAGTCATTTTTCGTATGCTGAGTCGACAAAAAAACAACATCAGTCGGAGCAAAATGTATACCTTCAAGCTTGATGAACAACTTCTTGGCAAGGCTCCTCAGATAGCTCTCCAGATCGTCCCTCCTGCGAGCGATGCTTTCCATCTTCTCGTACAGGTTGAGATTGTCCTTCTTCAAGCGCGTGCACTCCTTGTTGGCTTCGTTCAGGGCAGATTTCATCTTGGCGTTCTCTTCTTCCAATTGGCCGACTGAAGCCAGTTTCTATTCAGCCAGAGAAGTTCTGTCGTCAGCTTTCTTTTGAGCAGCAGCCAAATCCTGATCCTTCTTCGCCAGAGCTTCGTTCGGTTTTTCTGCAAAGAAATGGTGCTTGATTCAGAAAGAGCAGAAGGGTACTCAAGCCTAAGACAAACCAGTCAACAAGCTCGTCTTACCATTGGCGTCGTCCTTGGCCTTTTGCAGCTCTGTCTTGGCCAATTCCAAGTCAAGGTTTAGCTGGATCTGCTGTTTCTCCAAGTCAGCAAAGCGAGCTCCAAGATCACAAGATTTCTGCAATCAGGGAGGGGAAGTTATTTTACAGCGAAAAACGACAAAGACAATCAATACTAAGACTACGGTCGACTGCCCGCAGTCCACCATAGTCTCGGGGACTACACCCAGTGGGTGCACTTTGCGTGCCCCCACCGGTTCTGATCCCACTCGACCGGCCCACCAGAGTCGAGTTCAGGGAGTAAAAAAAGAGAAAGAAGTGGACAACAAGCCATTCAGACCCCAGTCGACTGCCAGCAGTCGACCGCGGTCTCGGGGACTACACCCAGTGGGTGCACTTGGCGTGCCCCCACCGGTTCTGACCCCACTCGCCCAGACCGAGTGGAAGAGAGAAGCTACCAGTTTACACTCGACACGGCCAGACCAGATCAAGCGAAAGAATCAAAATACAAAGACTATAGTCGACTGCCAGCAGTCCACCGTAGTCTCGGGGACTACACCCAGTGGGTGCACTCAGCGTGCCCCCACTAGTCCAAAAATTCAATCGACACACCCAGTGGGTGTACAGATGCAAAGATTTTCGGAAAGAGAGTCTCCAGATAGCATATCCTAACAGAACAAGCAGTGACCAGCTAACCTGAATATTGCTTTGCAGAGCCGAGCTAGCGTCATAGGCGGCCTGACTGGCGTCCCGCACCATCTTCACCTTCTCCATCATAATGCCCGCCTGGCGTATGGCTTCCTTGGCACCATTCACTTCATCCTTTGGGACATGATGGATCACAAAAACTGAAGGTGGGTCGGCAGGAGCTTGAGCAGTCGACGAAGAAGGCAGGGCACTCGACAATGGTACGGCGAAGGTAACAGAACCCCGATTGGCATCACCAGCGTCCTGAACGACTGGTTCCTCCATCGGCGTCGACTGTGGCACCTTGCTTGCAGGAGCTTTCCTATTTTTCCTCGTCAAAGACCTCTCAGGCTCTTCATCATCATCATCGGGGAGGTCAATAATGTTAGGAGCTGTTCAAAGATCAATCGCCAAAATCACATCACCCAATGGTACACATTGCAGTTGAGTCGACCAAATAAAGACAGAATGACAGAAATCATACCCAGATTGGAAGTGACTGCATCCTCCATTACCTCGTCCTCATCTCTGTAAGCTGAGGTCCCGGAAGTAGCAGCGCTGCCAGTTCCAAAGTTCATCAGGTTAAATCAAGAAAAAATAAACAGCACGGAGCGTCGAGTGAATACAAAGGGAGACACTCACGCAGAAGCGACGGGGATGTCAATCTTAATCTTCGGCAATGCCTTCCGAGGCTTCTGCTCTGCAACTTTGAGATGCTTTGACACTTTTTCAGTCGGGGTTGGTGAAGATGTCCGAGGACGCTTTGAAGATTGACTGGTCTGAGCAATCACCTTTTCACGGGCGCTTGGTTGTTCTTGGTCAAGCTTGGATCGCCTCTCCCTGCGAGGAGGCGACTCGACTTCTTCTTCGTCACTTGAGTCGTCACTTTCTTCGTCCTCTTCTCCGTCAGAATGCCATTCGCCACTGTCGTCGCCGCTTGCCTCTCCTTCCAGATCTTGCTCTTGCTCTCCGTTGGGCACTGAGTACATTTCGATAAGGGCCTGAAAGAAAGCAGAAAGAATAAATTCAGTCGACGCAGTATAGACAGCTACGCGAGTGAATTCAGATTATAATCAAAAGCTCAGAATCGGACCTTTTCTGGTTCGTGGGACTGGTCGAATGGAGGAACTCTCCTGGCTCCCCTGGGTTGTCCTTGTTTCCGGTGATGCCCGACAGCCACCCCTCCAGTGTGTCGTCATAGACCTCCTCCGGGTGAATCCGAGTGGTGTCATCAAGACCCGAATACATCCACATCGGATGATCTCGAGCTTGAAGAGGCTGGATGCGCCGCCGAAGGAAAACCTCCAAGAGATCCATACCAGTGACCCCTTCACGGATAAGCTGGACCACTCGTTCGACCAGCACCCTAACTTGCGCCTTCTCCTCCGGGAGCACCTTCAAAGAAGAGGGTTTCCTCACTCGGTCCATGGTAAAAGGAGGGAGGCCAGTCGACTGCCCTGGCGTCGGCTGGTCTTTGAAGTAAAACCAGGTCGACTGCCATCCGCGGACCGAATCGGGAAGAATCATGGCCGGAAAGGAACTTTTCCCTCTCATCTGAACACCAAGACCCCCACACATCTGAATCACTTGTGTTCTCTCGTCACTCGGATTGGCCTTTTTCACCGTCTGAGAACGACAGGTGAAAATGTGCTTGAAAAGACCCCAGTGAGGCCGACAACCCAAGAAATTCTCGCACAAAGACACGAAAGCAGCGAGATACATGATTGTGTTGGGAGTGAAGTGGTGGAGTTGTGCCCCAAAGAAATTCAGAAATCCCCGAAAGAAAGGGTGAGGAGGCAAGGAAAATCCACGGTCGATGTGGGTGGCAAGGAGAACGCGCTCACCCTCCCGAGGTTGCGGCTCGAATTCCTTCCCCGGAAGCCGCGCTGATCCATGGGGGATCAGTCCTCCGTCGGCTAGGTCATCGAGGTCTTCTTGGCGGATCGCCGAGCGGATCCAGTCGCCCTGGATCCAGCCCTTCGGCAGGCCGGCTCGTGAGGAAGATCCACCCCGACTGGTCGCCTTCCCCTTCGCCTTTGCCGTCACCTTCTTCGCCCGCTCCAGAGCCGCCGTCTTCTCCTTCCCCATCATCACCGGCGAGACGCGTACGGAGCGGCGGCGCTGGGGCGAGAGCGAGCGCGACGAAGAAGCCTGAAGAAGAGAAGAGGAAATGAGAACGCACTATTCAAGAAACCCCGGTCCGACGCCTTATATGAGGTCGCTTCCGAGTGGCTGACTGGTAGGCCCGGACGATCCTGTCAAATCCCGTAACAATCGCGCGCGCGATACATGGCGAAAAAGGTGGCGCGGAGATTGAGGCGGCTCCGCCCTATCCCATCCGATTACTGCGGCCTCCCCCGTCCCGCGCGCTTCCCAAAATTCGAATCCCGCGAAGTCTGCGGGCAGCAGAACAACTTGTCAGACGGAAGATCCTCTCCACACCGTCACTCGGAGCTTTTCAAGTAAAGAAACTCACTCGACAAAAAACTAAGAATGGATCAAGGCGACTGAAAAGGAAGTTGTTGTCATCACTCAGGTTCACTGATCCGAAACAAGATATGCTCATGGCATGAAAAATGAGTCAGAGAAGTTCTCAACTCCTTCCCCACTCAAACCTCGATCCATTCGGGGGCTAATGATGAAGCTATGTACCTAGGGTAGGGTCATGGACCTGTCCTAACTGCCCTACCCAAGGACATCTCTAGAAGAAATCATGTTTCAATCGACTTGGAGGTGTTCCACTCGACAGACTCGAAGACACTCGACCAAGAATCAATCACTCGACCAAGATCCAACCACTCGACGGCCAGGAGACCTAAAGTCACTCCGCGCACTAACGGTCGGTCATTAAGTAGCTTTTATGGTCATCATAACACTTTATTAGGGGCGTTACCAGTAACGCCCGACCTTAATGTATTTGAAACCCTGTGTAACTAAGGGCCGGAGGGGTCTGGCGAACTCTATATAAGCCACCCCCTCCTCAGTGTAAGGGGTTCGCACCCCTGTAATTCATACACACATAATCCAGTCGACCGCCTCCGGGCTCCGAGACGTAGGGCTATTACTTCCTCCAAGAAGGGCCTGAACTCGTAAACCTCGTGTGCTTACAACTACTCCATAGCTAAGATCTTGCCTCTCCATACCTACCCCCCTACATTACTGTCAGACTTAGAACCACGACACCAAGAACAATGTTCTCGTCACAAATCTATCGAAACGATTCCAAGATACCCGCGTGATCCTAAATTTTTTTAGTGAAATTTGAGAAGAGAAGAGTCAAAACTCTACGTCAGGATGCCTCACTAGAGCGATGAAGGGACTAGGAGTAAAAAGAATTCCTAAACTCTCCAATATATATAATCCTAAATGACTCAAAACATTTTTCTAGACTCAACAACGCCAACGATTCGATCAAGCAGGGGTCTCCTAAGGTCGGGGAAGGTTCTGATACCAACTTCTAACGCCCTCGATGCGGCTATATCTCCTACGTGTCGAAGCACGACTTAGAGGCATAACCGCATTGAAAGCAATGTCGCAAGTAAGGTAATCTTCACAACAACCCATGTAAATAGATAAAAGGGGTAAAGGTACATAGTTGGCTTACACTCGCCACGTCACACAAATACAAGAATAACATTACAATCATCCAATACACTCATGGTCCGACTACGGTACCAAAATAAAAGATCAACCCCAACATGTGACATGGTCCCCGATCGCCCCAACTGGGCACCACTACTGATCATCTGGGAAAGACACATAGTAACGGCGAGAGTCTTCATCGAACTCCCACTTGAGCTCAAGCGCATCGTCTGGAACGGTATCATCGGTCCCTGCATCTGGTCTGGAAGTAATCTGTGAGTCACGGGAACTCAGCAATCTCGCACCCTAGCGATCAAGACTATTTAAGCTTATAGGTAAGGCAAGGTAATATGTGGAGCTGAAGCAAGCGACTAGCATATATGATGGCTAACCTGTTCGCAAAAGAGAGCAAGAAGAGAAGGCAAAGCACGAACGAATAACTATGATCAAGAAGTGATCCTAGAACAACCTACGTCAAGCATTACTCCAACACCGTGTTCACTTCCCGGACTCCGCCGAGAAGAGACCATCACGGTAACACATGCGGTTGATTCATTTTAATTAAGTTAAATTTCATGTTATCTACAACTGGACATTAACAAATTCCCATCTGCCCATAACCACGGGCACGGCTTTCGAAAGTTCAAATCCCTGCAGGGGTGTCCCAACTTAGCCCATCACAAGCTCTCACAGTCAACGAAGGATATTCCTTCTCCCGAGACATTCCGATCAGACTCGGCATCCCGGTTTTACAAGACATCCTCGACAATGGTAAAACAAGTCCGGCAACACCGCCCGAATGTGCCGACAAATCCCGATAGGAGCTGCACATATCTCGTTCTCAGGGCACACTCAGATGAGACTAGCTACGAGTAAAACCAACCCTCAAGTTTCCCCGA
Organism: Triticum urartu; assembly: GCF_003073215.2. Taxonomy (NCBI): domain Eukaryota; kingdom Viridiplantae; phylum Streptophyta; class Magnoliopsida; order Poales; family Poaceae; genus Triticum; species Triticum urartu. Next base: position 523,956,456 of record NC_053026.1, read on the forward strand.
GGTGGCCCCGCAGGCAGCTCAGTCGGACCAACACTCAGAGGAGCACTGGCCCGGGGGGGTTTAAATAAGATGACCCTCGGGCTCCGGAAACCCAAGGGAAAAAGAGGCTAGGTGGCAAATGGTAAAACCAAGGTTGGGCATTGCTGGAGGAGTTTTATTCAAAGCGAACTGTCAAGGGGTTCCCATTATAACCCAACCGCGTAAGGAACGCAAACTCCGGGAACATAACACCGATATGACGGAAAACTAGGGCAACAAGAGTGGAACAAAACACTAGGCAAAAGGCCAAGCCTTCCACCCTTTACCAAGTATATAGGTGCATTAAGATAAACAAGATAATATGGTGATATCCCAACAATAAACAATGTTCCAACAAGGAACGATCTCCAATCTTCACCTGCAACTAGCAACGCTATAAGAGGGGCTGAGCAAAGCGATAACATAGCCAATCAACGGTTTGCTAGGACATGGTGGGTTAGAGGTTTGACATGGAAATTTGGGAAGCATGAAAGCAAGTGGTAGGCATCGTAGCATAGGCATAGCAAAAGAGCGAGCATCTAGCAAGCAAAGATAGAAGTGATTTCGAGGGTATGATCATCTTGCGTGCAAAGTTGTCAGAGTTGACTTGATCCTCGTAAGAGAACTCAACGGGCTCCTCGTTAGCGAACTCGTCTCCCAACTCTACCCAAGCAAGAACAACAAGCAAACGGAACACAATCAATCACGTGCAATGCTCAAATAACATGATGCAAACATGGTATGCTATGCGGGATGCGGTATGTGATGCATATGCAAGATTTGACAAGGAATGATTGAACCTGGACTCAACATGGAAATCCAAGAGTGTCACTGGAAAGGTGAGGTGATTTCGGTTGAAATTGATATAAAGATCACCAGAATTGGATGCACGGTTTGAAAATGGCAAGCAAAACAAATATGGCACTGGTCTGCGATAAACAGCAAGTAGCCATCTAAATGCATCAAGATAAATATGCTACAACACTCAAACATGACAACAAAATACATGGCAGGGATCCACTCATGATGCTTGACAAAAAATGAACACTGAGCTACGCCAATTCATCCATTAACAGGTTCAAACAAGCATGGCAAAAATGCAAATGATAACAGGTTTCAGACTTAGTGAAATTAACACAAGTCTAGAATTTAACATCAGGAAGCACACTTTGGAGTATGAAAACTACATGCTACAGGAACTTAACATGGCAAAGCAAGACATGCCATGAAGCTACTCAAATCACTTAACAAAAGTCCCTTAGTGACCTTGAGCCAAAAGGGATCAGAAAATACAATTGCGAGCATGTGAACATGGCGAAAACATAAACAGATCTCAGACTTAGTGAAAAACTGGAGCATGCAAATTAGTTAACGAGTAGGCAATGTTTACGAGCTCGATGCACTCACTACAGAGTATGGAATGACAAACTAAGCATACAGTCATCAAGAATACATGGCATAGAAGGTAGACATGGCAAGAACAACAACATAGCATGCACGGATGAATAGCAACATCCTCGGCAAAATCGCTAAGTCAACAATCTGCCAGGATTCACGAAATAGCAAAAGTAGAGCTCGATTGACTCAAGCTAGGGTGCTCCATAAATGTAAAAAAAGACATGGATGGATTGAGCACCACAATGTTTACAAATCATCCTTACTGATCATACTCAAAAGAGGCACGGATCACTAGGAAACAACATGAATATATGGCATACCGACAAAAACAGAACAAGGACTTAGTGAAATTCTAAGTCCCTGAAATTAGCATTACCGAATACGCTACTTTGCAAGCTTGTGCTAGTCACCACACATATCACAAAAATGCATGGTAAACACCTCTATAAAGATGACATGGCATGTAACAGAACTCATGTAGAGCTCAGGAGCATATCATGCACACATTAATCATGGTAAAAATGACAAATACCTATTTGATGAAACAGATCTGACAAGTTTATCACATAGCCATCTTCCAACAGCATTTCGGGCATCAAGATGAGCTCAAATGAAAATGACGCAATGAGATGAAATAATGTACTCGTTGAGATGAACATTTTGATATGCTACACGTGCAAATCGGAGCTACAAATGCAGAGATATAGCATGCCAAAGTTTGCATAAAATTAGGGTTAGTAGGAGAAAAGTCAACCCTCTCCTCTTTTAGATCCAGATCCAGCACTGTTCACGCATGCCTCCCGAGGACTCCGGCGAGGTTGTAGGGCTCCGGTGAGGTAGGACGGATCCGGTCGACGAGAGGGCGGACGGGTCGCCGGCGAGGATGAGGAGGTGTGACGCAGTGGCACGGCGAGCTCTGGCCGGCGAGAGGACGATTTTTTTTCAAAACTATGACCTTTTTATAGCTAATTCTGAAACTATAGTACCCATTGCCAAAATATCAAAAATATGACCCTGTCGGCCTTGTGGTGGCCGAAGTGGTAGTTTTCGGCCGGAACTAGGCCGAAAAGGACTTTTCGTCCAGCATTAGGCCGAAATGAGCCTCAGTTGGGCCGAAGAGGGGTGGGGTGGGCCGAAAATAGTAGCTTTGGCCAGGCCTAGACCAAAATGGGCCGTTTTCGGCCAGCCCGCAGCAGAAAACCTTTTCGGCCAGGCCTAGACCGAAAAGGTCTGGATAAGGCCGATCCCTTCGTCGCCTTCCTCCTCTTGCTCGGTCGCCTCTGTTCTTTCTCGTTCTTCTCTGTAGAGCTCGCGTCTCCTCCCTGATCTCCTCCAATTTTCACTCATTTACACAACCAAGGCACAAAATAGATAGATCATAGCATTCTCCACCGGCCTATGGTTTTTTTTCGTTATGGGTTAGTTTTTTGTGCGCTTGGGGGAGGAGCCATGGTGGGGTGGAGGAGGTCCGGTTGGGAAGGAGGTGGTGGTGAGGAGGAGCAGCAGCTGTGGAGGAGGAGGTGGTGAGGAGGAGCAGCAGCTTGTGGGGTGACCGGAGTTAAACCTCCGGCCGTCGAGTGAGCGGCGCTGCTGTTGTCCGGTGGCCGGTGCCGGTGACCGGAAGAGACGCACGCTTCGAAGGTATAACCATGGCGTCACAAATTTTCTCTAAATTGTATAGTTTATTAGTTAGAGTTAATATGTTTGTGGTGGCATTTTAGCGCGTAGTTAGTGTAGCGGGTAATATTAGTGTTCGTTGTGATTAATGAGAAGATGACAATGTCTGACAGGTGAAAATGTCTGAATCAGTAAATTTGAATGTTTACTACGGCGCTGGTAACGTTCGATATAATGAGTTGGGAGTTGATCTTAGCGAGTTTAAAAATGGCGTCATGACACTAGCAGACCCGGACAGACTGGACATTAGACAATTGAAGTACTGGTTGACAACTAGTTTCGGGCTGGATCCTGAAGTATGTTCCGTCAGTATTCACGCATTGTGGACCAAATCTTGTAAAAATGTCAAGTGGGAGTTGATGCCAGTAGATAGGAGCCAACATTGGTTGTCCCTGTTAAGACGCTGCCGAGACCGAAGAATCCACCCATATGCACTTGTGCAACCTGTACCGAAGGAGGAGAATGCCGTACAACTCCACAGGGGGTATGAACCGGCCAAGGCAGTGAAGTGGCTAACGAGATTGTTTTATCCGGGTCACAGCCACAAGATGTGGATGCTAGCCAACCCGAGAAAGAGTCAGACTACGTGCCACACAATGTTTGTGGTCCTGATACTGGGCAGAGTAGCCAGTCGATAATATTAGCTGGTTCTGTTTTGCTGATGGGGATGAGGAAGGGGATGAAATGCAGAGGGTGATGGAGGAAGAGGACGAGGATGGATTGGTGGAGGAACTGGATTCTGAAAATTCTGAGGATGAAGTGGAGGTACCGATTCCTTCTGCATGGGAGCAGGACATATCCACCGGACTTACGATGAACGATGGCCATGAGACTCCATGGCAGTATAATATGAACCAAGTACAGATAGGGGCTATGTTTGATACAAAGAAAAAATTGAAGTATGCGGTGATAAAGTGGGCTATGTCTACGCAGAGGGTTTTCCGGACACACATATCAAGTCCAACAAACTATACCGTGAAATGTGTTGAAACAAGTTGTCCTGGGAAGGTGCACGGGCACGTGCCGAAGTATGACATCCACTGGGTTGTCACCATTGTCATCCCACATAATTGTGTGAGGAAGAACCTGCTGGTGAAGCATCTGAACCTGACTTCAAGTCTCATTGCGCAACTCATGTATACTGAGATAGTAGAGAAGAAAGATATGGAAGCAAAACACATCCAGACAGCAGTGAAGGTCAGATGGAATTATGTCATTCCTTATGGGAAGGCTTGGAGGGCTAAGCAGAAGGCTATGGAGGAAAGGTTTGGGACGTTCTTCGACTCATATGATAATGTTGTCCGTCTCCTGGGCATACTGAAGGAGAGAAATCCCGGCACTTATGTGAACGTACAACACATGAGGTTGCTGAGTATACCAGATTTCAAGGTGTTGAAACGAGTGTTCTTCTCTTTTGCTATGTGCATCAAAGCTTTCCGGCATTGTCCTCCTGTTATATTTGTGGATGGTACATTCCTGACCGGTCAGTATAGAGGGCAAATCCTGACTGCTATTGGTGTGGACGGGAACAATCAAATCATCCCACTTGCCATGGCATTTGTGGAGGGTGAGAACTTTCTCAGCTGGGTATGGTTCTTCCGCCAAGTGAAAATTGCCATCGTGAAGGACCGACCAAACGTGTGTGTCATTCATGACAAACATGCTGGTATATTGAAGGCCGTGAAGACACTTTGTAATCCAGCAGATGACGAACCAACACCTTGGAGGGACTTGCAGAGCCGGTGGTGCATGCGCCATCTTGGGGCTAATTTTTTCTCACAGTTCAAGAACAAGCGGTTGATGAACTTGTTCAAAAAATTATGCAAGCAGAGCCAGCAGCGGAAATACGAATTTATTTGGTCAAAAGTAGATGAGTTTACTAAGAAGCAGGTCCGTGCAAGGAAGAAAATGGAAGAAGATTAGGTTAAATTAGCAGCACTCGTCGCGGAGCTAGAGGAGCCAGTTGGTCTTTGTGACTTGCCAGCAATTGACCCTCCTAATACTAAGAGAAAGAAGGGAAGGGCAATAAAGAATTTTTCTGAGTGGATAGAGAAAGAGCCTCCAATGAATTGGTCTTTGCTGCATGACACACATGGAGCTAGGTATGGCCACATGACAACCAATCTTGCAGAGGTGTATAACTTTGTGCTGAGAGGGAATAGAGCATTGCCACTCACAGCTATTGTGGAGGCTGTATTCCATGGCACTTTGAGATATTTCAGAGAAAGGCACGAGTTAGCAAAGAAGCATATTGAAGATAATCAGAACACACCTTATTGTAGCCGTGTCATGGAATACATGGCAAAGAAGATAGAGAAAGCAAAGAAGCACAGTGTCAGACTCATAGGGAATCAAGAAAGGAGGTATGAGGTTCAGCTTCCTACCGATGGTTTTGGTTCTAGAAATGAGGTGAAGACACACGAGGTAAAAATTGGAACGGAATTTTATTCAACGTGTGAGTGTACATGCAACAAACTGAAGTTGCTGCACCTACCTTGCTCTCATGTGTTGGCTGCCTGTGGCCAGATTCAGTTGGATGCTATATCCTTCGTGTCCCCATACTATTTAAAAGAGGCAGTGCTCAACACCTGGACAGGCGAGATGACAGGGTTTAGAGTTGTCGGCAATTTCAACAAGGTAAACGACGGTGAGAGAGTATACATCCCGCATCCAGACCTTCGGCGAACAAGTAGGGGCAGACGAAAGGCCCGTCGCATCCGGAACGATATGGACCAGTCTAAAGCTGGTGGAGCAACCAGACAATGTTTGTTATGCGCGGCTTATGGGCATAGGATGAAATATTGTCCCGACCTGAACAAAGATGGTGCTTCCGCATCAACGAGTGCTTCCACATCGACGACTGCGACAACAGGAGCAAGAGGCGGACGTGGTCGTGGCAGTCGAGGCCGAAGGGGCGGACGAGGAAGAAATAACTCACAAGCTATATAATGTGCTGTAGTGGGTTTTAATATGTAATATGTCAGGACTCTGTTTTAATTTGTAATATGTGAGGACTATGTTTTAATTTGTAATATGTCAGGACTATGTTTTAATATGTAATATGTCAGGACTATGTTTTAATTCGTAATATGTCAGGACTATGTTACAATTTGTAATATGTCATACTATGTTTTATTTGCACCTGAGATTTGTTGTTTGAATTGCAGATATGTCTTCGTATCCGTTGCTTAATGGTAACATCGATAGAAAGCACCGGGGCGCCCTTACGGAAGCGGGCAACAACTTAGACGTGTTGGTCACTCGTACCCCAAAGACTAACTGGCTGATACACGATTCATGGGTTGATAGGTATGTGTGCATATAATGGAGACCATATAATGACTTACTATGTTTGACATACTTTTCATAACCGCTAACAATCTCTTTATTTTGTAGGTTAAGTTGGGCTGGACTTCTACCCTTGGCACGGCTGGTTGAGGGTACATTGGATGAGTGGATTGATGGTCCGGACTTAGATGAGGCAGGTGAATCATTGCAGTTACACAAGAGGCAAGTGAGACGTTTCTCTTACGACAAGTCACTCCTTACCTGCTTAGTAGATAGATGGAGACCAGAAACACATACGTTTCACTTTCCTTGGGGAGAGATGGCGCCTACTTTACAGGATGTGTCTTACTTGTTGGGATTACCTCTGGCCGGTGCTGCCATAGGTCCCTTAGAGGTAGAATCTGGGTGGCAAGCAGCGATGCAGACCCGTTTTTTGGCTGCAGTCCCGACTGCTAGGGCTATAGACAACGATCCTCATGGACCTCTTTTTAGATGGTTGAGCCAGTTTCAGGTAACCATCACGGCCACTTAAACAAATGTTGTTTTTTAGTTGTCCGATGTTCATACAATTATTACGTTTCTATGTAGATTGTCTCGTTAGGACATCCCGACGTTCAGTTGTCGGAGGCTCAGATTGACCGGTCCCTAGAGGCATATATTCTTTGGCTGTTCGGCAAGACAATGTTTACGGAGAACCACGTGACCACTGTCGATGCACGACTCATCGGTATTGCACGAGAGATAGCTAAAGCACGTTTCCCTGTGGATATTCTACAGAGGAGTTTTGGTTCTGCTGTGATAGCGGCTACGTACAGAGGCCTGTGCAAAGCTTGCTTGTTGAAGTCTAGAAAATCTAGTCTTGTTGGATGTCCATTATTGTTGCAGCTTTGGTCATACGAGAGGTTCCCTATTGGACGACCCTATGTCTACATTGATAAACCTTTTGGTTTGGAGGACTTAGCTGGGACTTATGTGCTTGCTATCGGCGACTTACCTACTATGGGATCTGTTTGGACACGGCGAGAGGTACTTTTATATTAAGTAACAATTAATTCAATTATTTCTTGCCATTCAATAGTATTACTAATGCTTATTTGTTGTCATGCACAGAGACAGTTTGTGCATACTCAGGTTAGGGGATGCTACCCGTCCTTCATGGCGCAGTTTGATAGTTTGCACGAGGATCAAGTTATTTGGGAGCCATACTCGCCTCAGGCTATATCATCGAGGTACCCAGTTGGGATTTCTGGATTGTGCACTAGAGATCGGCACTTTTGGATGACCAAGGCCAAGTTGGTGTTCGACGTGACGGTTGAGGAGATGTCTCTTCATAGGGTGATGAGACAGTTCGGTCTATATCAACAGCCTGAGATTCCAGTTATTCCACACTTGCCAGACCACGTGCACAAGTAAGTACTAATACTATTTTAGTTGGCAGCTCTGCATTCATAATATACCTAATCATGTATCGCGCATGTCAATCTCAGGGACAGTCGCCGAGGAGGAAACAAGTCCATGTCTTATTGGCTTGAGAGCATTACCCCTTACGTTGACGAATGGACTACCGCTGCGACAAATATCTGGGGTGAGGTTCGGCCCTTTAACTGGGAAATGTTCGGGTTGTATCTGCAGTGTTACCGGCATACAACGAGGATCTACTTGGTTCCATCAGCTACTCCTGATCAGATCGAAGCCCCTCTCACCAGCGATATGTACCCAACTGCCTCTGTTGTGGGAACCAGACACCACGCGGTAAATGCCTTGGTTCTCATATGTTAAGTCTTTTGTTAATCTGGACATATTCGCTTGGTTGTCTATTCGTGGTGTCTATCATACAACGAGCATATAATTGGTTCATTCTTTGTGTACAGGGTGACTTGACACTACAGGCGCGAGAGGAGGTTTCCGCTTTAATGCGGCGCTTTCAGAGGGGAGAAACTATCCCACCGCGAGAGGGCGTCTCATGGTTGAGGCGTCTTGATGACAAGCTACGCGGGATTTACGCAGCTGTTACGTGTAGACGGACTTCGGATGTTGCACTTCCTCCTCCAGCACATCGTCCGCCACGTCCCTCTATACAACATTCAGAACCACGACCCTCTGTGCACCGTTCAGAACCACGACCCTCTGTGCACCGTGCAGAACCTCATCCTTCACAGCCAGGGAGATCTACCTGGCATGAGCCACCTCCTTCACAGCCAGGGAGATCTTCTTGGCATGAGCCACCTCCTTCACAGCCAGGGAGCTCTTCCTGGCATGAGCCACCTCCTTCACAGCCAGGGAGATCTTCCTGGCATGAGCCACCTCCTTCACAGCCAGGGAGCTCTTCCTGGCATGAGCCACATCCTTCACAGCCAGGGAGCTCTTCCTGGCATGAGCCACCTCCTTCACAGCCAGGGAGATCTTCCTGGCATGAGCCACCTCCTTCACAGCCAGGGAGCTCTTCCTGGCATGAGCCACCTCCTTCACAGCCAGGGAGCTCTTCCTGGCATGAGCCACCTCCTTCACAGCCAGGGAGCTCTTCCTGGCATCAGCAGATGAATCTAGGTAACACTACTCACTACATTCTTTTGAACAATGTAGTAATCGTTCTTGCATTCTCAGCAGTAACTGATGCTTACTGGTGGTGCTTCGTTCATGCATTTGTATCAATTTTACTTTACCGCAAGCGGCAACCATTCGCAACCGTTCATGCATTCAGAGCAGTCACCGATCCTTAGTGGTGGTGCTTCGTACTTTGAGGGCGACCGCGAGGATGATGACCAAGCTACAAACATTTATGGCTTCTCGCAGACAGTGTTTCACACTCCACCACCACCACCGACGCAGGAGACACAGACCGTGACAGACGAGGTTAACTATGGTCGTGGTTATCGCGAGCCTCGTCCACCGCCTCAGTGCTTATCGCCTTCCGGTCCTCGCCCGAGGAAGACCCAGACTCGTCGTCGTCCCCCGCAGTGATATGCTTATCTATCTATGTATGACTCATTATCTATGTTATTTTCAGACTGTTCGCACTTGCTTCTATGTGATCAGGAGACATATATTGTTTTATGTATGCGAGAGACATATTACTATTAATTCACATTCTTATTTCAGTTACATTTCCAAATAGACTACAACCGATAATTAAGATACAAGTACATCTGAATTAAACGGTGCGGCTGAACTTGTGCAATACATCTTACATACTACAAAATGAAATTCAGATAGAACATAATGCCCTACAATAATACGATACAAACTAATAATGCAAATACATCTGAATAAAACGGTACAACTGGAATACATCTTACATACTACATGAAGTCATCATCGTCATCCTCTGTTGGTGCAGCCCTCTTGCCCTTCGACGATGCGCTCCTCTTGCCCTTCGTCGATGCAGTACTCTTGCCCTTGGTCAATACAGAACTCTTGCCCTTCGCGGATGCAGAACTCTTTCCTTTGGACGATGCAGAACTCTTGCCCTTCGACGATGCAGAACCCAGAAGCGGCGGCATGAAGATATCATCGTCGTCCTCGCTCTCCTCAGTCCATAAAAATGGATGCTTTTCTGCAGTCCTTCTGAAAGTTTCACTCTTCGGCTCCACCACCTTCTTCCACCTTTCATGCAACCTAAGAAGTTCTTGACGTACCTCCTCATAGGTCCTTTCAGGCCACCCAGACCTACATAATTGGTGAGCCAACTCATTCATTATGGTGTCACTACCGGTGAGTTCGTCCCATGGAACTATCCTATTGTCCATCCTGAAATCGGTAGCTAGACTCAGCAGAGTGCTGCTCATCTCAGGGTGAAAACTATGATCGAATGGATAATGGGACATCTGGACTACACTACACTGGAATGCTTATCCACCTCCGCCTGAAGCGGGTTTTATAGATACAGAGGAGAAAATGGCGGGAAAGAATAACTGCGGTATGGCGGGAAAGGGTTGGCGGGAAGGGATTGGCGGGAAAATAAGGCGGGAAGGGATTGGCGGGAAAATAAGGCGGGAAGGGATTGGCGGGGAGGGGTTGGCGAGAGACGGGTGGCGGAAACATATGGCGGGAGGGGGGGGGGGGGAAACGGGTGGCGACAAAATACATTTCAGCATGAGCCATGCAACTTCGGCCTAGGGTTAACCAAAAAGTGACTTTTCGGCCTAGACTAGACCAAAAAGTCTATTTCGGCCTAGAGTTGACCAAAAAGTACCTTTTCGGCCTAACTGTGGCCGAAAAGTACTACTTCGGCCTAACTGTGGCCGAAAAGTACTACTTCGGCCAAAGAATGGCCGACGGGCTACTAGTTTTGGTTTTTTTGCATTACGTCCTATAGTTTCCGAAATTGCTACAAAAAATAACATAGTTTTGAAAAAAAATCCGAGAGGACGACGCGGTGGTGCGGCGAGGTCCTGCCGGCGAGAGGACGACGCAGTGGTGCGGCGGCAATGGCGGTGCGGCGGCCGGCCGGGAGAAGGAGCGCCGGGTGCGGGGAAGACGGGAGGCGCTCCGGTTGGGCGCCTCGGCTCGAGTCGGGCGGCGGGAGGGCCGGCCACGGGCCTAGCGGGCCAGCACGGTCGGCGGCGATGTGGGGACCGGCCCAGGGACAGGTGGCGGCATCTGACTGGTGCGGCGGGGTGGAGCGGACGTGTCCGGCCGTCCGGATTTCGTCCGGCGGCTGGAGGAGAAGGGGGTTAGGGTTTCATCCGCGAATTGAAAAGGAGGGTTCTTTATATAGGCGTAGAGGGAGCTAGGAAGCTCCAAATGGAGTGCGGTTTGCGGCCATGCGATCGTGATCGAATGCTGTAGATGATGGAGGGGTTTTTGGTGGGTTTTGGGCCAAATTGGAAGGGTGTTGGGCTGCAACACATACGAGGTCTTCTGGGTCCCTCGGTTAACCGTGGGAGTATCAAACGAAGTCCAAATGACACGAAACTTGACAGACGGTCTGCCGATAGTAAACCAAGGCCGCATGGAAAGTCTCGGTCCAATCCGGAAATGTTTAACCCCCACACACGAAAAGAGGTAGAGAGGGGCACCGGAGGAGATAGGAGCGCCGGAATGCAAAACGGACAACGGGGAAAATGCTCAGATGCATGAGACGAACACGTTTGCAAATGCAATGCACATGATGACATGATATGAGATGCATGACAAAGGCAACAACACACGGAGACAAAAACCCGAACCCGAGAAAAATAAAATAACTTAGGCCGGAAACGGCAAGAGTTGGAATACATATAAGGTAAATTACATTCAGGGTGTTACACATAAGGTGAATTTATTATGGTCTAGGACAAAAGAAGTTTTCCATTTTCCCAATTTTTTGTCATGGTACATAAATGGTAATTTGCCATAATTCTATCTAATCCCAGGCAATTGTTTCTACCAAAAAAAGAACATAAGCTTCCCATTTCACCTCTATTCCCACCATCTCGTCGTTCAACCTTTTCTGTATGATAATCAATCAACTGAATTTACTTACCTTCTGAAGCAATTCCGCTTTAATTCACGAGCAGAATTTGATGAACATTTATTTACACAATCACATTACTATTGACTGATAGATCACAAGCTAACATAGTAGAATATTTATATCTGTTGCAAAGCATGGGCATTGTTCTATGCAATGTTACATATCGAAAAGATGAGGGCAATTTCTACATAATATATGTGCAATTACTTGCTAACATTGAAACAAGTCTCAGCAGAGGTCTCTGTGGGATTTGGGGTGGCTGAGAACGAGGAGTAAGGGAGAGGCGTTGCATGCGCTTGCGGACTGAAAGTGGAGACGATGAAAGGGAAAGACGGGTGTTTCTCTCTTCAGAGCGCAGTAGTACACCAACTAGTACAACGCTAGTAGTACATCGCATGAAGCAAACGGCCTCACAGCTCATTAGTACAATCCCTGCAACAGTACACCGCGTGTCCTTTCCTATCCTACATGGACATGCCGAGGGAGCGCTCCTTGTGCGTAGCTAAATGTGTTTGATAGATCCCGTGCGTCTCTCCTCCTGAGGAAAGACGGCTAGGGATTTTGCCACCACGATCTACCACATCTTCTTCTGTGGCCTTAGGACCATGGGTGCATGGTGGATACCGGTCTTTGTCGGTGGGAGGGCTCGGTTTTCAGGTATTTCTTTGAGTTTTGTTAGGGTTTCTGTCCTGCTCAGGAAGACGAGACGACAACAGTTTCTTGAAGATGAAATAAGGTTCTTCCCACCTAGCCCCCGTCCCGGTGGAGCGTCTAGCATCGTCGGAGGGCATGTGGATGTGCATCCTTGGCAGATCTCGCGGGATTCGGTTGGTGGTTGTCTTTGGTGGATCTTCTCGAATGTGGTATTTGTTCCTCTTTGTTCCTGTGCCTTCAGGGTTGGATCCTTTCAATCTAAGGCCTCCTTTGGTTCATAGGATAAAAATGTTGTAGGAATAGAAAAATCATAGGAAGTGAGATGACATGCATCTCAATTCCTATAGAGAAAGAGATGTCATTTGATGCATAGGATAGGAATTTTTCCATTGAGTCTTAGCTAATGTTTTTCTTCCTCCAAAATGTGAAGGATTGATTCCTATCCTATATAGGAATAGGAATCCATTCCTACAAATCAAAAGGCCTCAAAGGAAATTTTCCTATGCAAATCCTATCCTATAGAAATCCTATAACATTCCTACAAACCAAAGGAGGCCAAGATTCTGGCTCCGGCGAGGGAAAGGCAATGGTGGTGGTGCGCTTTCGGCTCGCTTCAATGCTTGTAGTCATCACTAGGTGTGTACAAATCTGCATGTAATTTTTATTATTTGTTGTGTTCATTGTACTGCCATAGAAAGTGAGATAAAGAAATTACTCAGCCTTATTAGGTTTGAAGCCAACAAAAAGTTGTATATGAATTGAAGGTAAAACACCAAATCTTTTTTTTAGTTGTTGATTGCTTTTGACATAGCTATCCACTTATTCCAAGCGGTAGTAAAACACTAAATCTGAATCGAACATTGACATACGATGGGTAGTCCAAACATTGCACATGTCCGCTAGCAAACTATATTCTCACTTAATCTTTTAAAGTCACCTAAGTCACCATTTTTTGTCTTGTAAGACAAGTCCACTCATAATTTATGATCTCCCCCTGCAGTATTCAAGGATAATCTGCGCAAGACTCGAGGGACCGTGTAGAGGGGGAGATGTGAGCAACTGCCGGCTGCCGTCCTCAAGGTGGTACAAATACATCTGAATGTCTTTTCCCTTGACGTTGTAGTAGTAGATGCAGTTAGCTTCGATGGCAGGAAGATGGTTAGTGTCGATGGAGAGGCAGTGCCCGAGACCAAGGAATATAGCACGGTTTCCGATGCTCTCGATCGGCTCCAAGGCTTTCCTCTCGAGGTCATGCCTGAAGACGTGCATGCGCCTTACTAACGGCGAGTACCGTGGGTGGCCTGCCATCGATGGTAGCTTGCCTACAAGCAATAGCTCCCCGACGTTATCCACGAGGAAGCTTCGCTCTGTTACACTATTGTGTTTGATGATGGTAGTGATCTCAGGGTTGTCATGCGGCCCCTTGGGGCAATCCACGACCTTAACTGACCCACCAACATCGGTGATATATAAGCGGCCTTGGAAGGACAACACGTTAATGAGCATGTTGACCGGACTGCGTTGGGCACTAAACCACCGGGGGAGAGGGTTACTCGGATCATAGCACACTCCACTTAAACAGCCAAGAAAGAGGAAGACGAGTGGCGCCGTCGCGTCGGCGGTCACAGCGACGCGGGAGCATAGGCGACGAGACGCAAGGCCTGAAGGTAAGCGGAGCATCGAACCCGTGAAGGGGTTGAGGATACACATGTCGTAGCCATACCCAGTGTCCACTTCCAGGAGGGTAAGACCGTCGGCCGCGCCGACATAGGTGTAGGCACCGTTGTTGGGGAGGGGCACGTTCTTCCGTAGGAAGCGCCCGGTGTCGAGGTTAAGAAAGAGGCGGGAGTCGACGTGGTGGGAGAGATCGTCGAGCATAACCCATCTATGGGGACGGAAGCGGCGGCTTAGCCCGCACGGATCATCGGTGGCGGCACGCCAGCTGCGACACGCGGCACGGAAGGTCATGTAGGAGTCGACGTCACCAGCAGAGAGGAAGATTTCCCCAACGCAGTTGACGAGGTCGGGGGGCAGCCACGACCAGCCCACGGACGCCGCCGGCATGGTCTTCGCGCGCGTGCGCCGCCGGTCCGGCATTGCCACTTTCTCTATCTGGTTGTATGGTTGATCTCCAGCTGAATCTACGTCCAGGCCACGCGGTACGTATGCTTTTATTCTGTATCTGTGCCCGTGTCCAAGACAGAAACGGTCGGTCTTTTCTCTTTCTATTTGGATCCACAAGTAGAAAACGGACCATTACTACCGGTTTATAAGGGTCTTTAGTGCCGGTTATGGAACTGGCACTAACATTTCGGCACTAAAGGCCTCCCCCCCTTTAGTACCGGTTCGGCACGAACCGGCGCTAAAGTGCCACCATATGGCGTGAGCTCGCGTCCTGGTACGGGGGACCTTTAGTACCGGTACTAAAGGTATTTTTTTGATTTTTTTTTGAAAATTTTGGGAAAAAAATTTGATTTTTTTATTTTTAATTTTTCTGAATTATTTGATGATTTAGTCTCTAATCACCTCTCTTAACTACTCAACTGTGGATCACTCATTTCAAATCATCTAACTTTCCGACCGGTCACCCATCCCTCTCACTACTCCAGCCCGAGGACGCTTAACTTTCAGGTTCTATTCTTCTTCGTTTCCGAGTCTGCACTTGTTGTTTTTTCTAACAATTGTAAGATGTCAATCCTATTAACCCTCAGGAGTTTAGCTTGAGCATGAAGTCACACATTTCACCGTTTGAGTTTGAAACTATTATTCTAAAAAAAGTAATTATTTAGTAACGCTAATATTTCTTGAATAAGTTTGACCATAGTTTGACTACAGTTTGACCATAGTTTGACCAAATTTGACCAAAATTCAAAAATTGAAATAATTATTTAGTAACACTAATATTCTTGAATAATTATGTAGTAACACTAATATTTCTTGAATAATTATGTAGTAACACTAATATTTCTTGAATAAATAGTTTGACCATAGTTTGACCACAATTTGACCATAGTTTGACCAGATTTGAACAAAATTCAAAAAAACTGAGATACTTATTTAGTAACACTAATATTATTGCGTAATTATTTAGTAACACTCTATATTTCTTGAATCAGTTGTTTGACCGGTTTGACAAGATTTAACCAAAATTCAAAAAAACATAAATTAGAGCATATCTTTTTTTCCTTTTACAATTTTTCATTTTAAAAATTGTCCTAAACCCTAAACTCGGGACTTAAAACGTTGGAAACTCTATGCTAAACAGTAAAAACTAAGGGTTTAGACCATAAAACCTAACCCTAAACGCTGAAATCTAAACCCTAGCACTAAACGCTAAAAACGTCAAAAAAAACGTCTAAAACGCCCAAAAACTCTATTTTCCCTTTGGAATTTTGTGATTTTAAAAAATTGTCAAAACAGAAAACTGGTTGTTTCAGCGGATCAATCTTTTTGTTATGCAAATTTTGATATATTATATGTATTTTTCTGAATTAGGATGATTTAGTTATGATTTTTTCAAGTTTGAAAATTGCCCTATAGTCCCGGTTTGTGTCTCCAACCGGTACTATAGGTCAGACCCCTTTAGTACCGGTTCATGGCACGAACCGGTACTAAAGGTTAGAGACCTTTAGTACCGGTTCATGCCACGAACCGGTACTAAAGGTGATCGTGGGGCCCCGGCCTGACGCCAGCCTACCACCACCCCTTTAGTACCGGTTCGTGCCACGAACCGATACTAAAGGTTTAACACGAACCGGCATTAATGCAAATCCGTTCGAACCGGCACTAATGGTACCATTAGTACCGGCTCAAATACAAACCGGCATTAATGTGCTTCACGTTTGACCCTTTTTCTACTAGTATATTTCTCTCCGTTACCGAGGGAGGATCAAACAGTGTCCCGCTCGGACTAGAATTAGAATCAATCACCGTTTTCATATTGAGTGGTATATCCGGTGCTTCCCTAAAACGGTGACAAGCCAAGCCGTGCCGACTTCATATCTCTCTACCTTTGTCGTCTCGTAGACGACGACGACGATGATGAAGACGAGATTGTGGAGGCCAAGTTCAGTTTTAGTTTCATCGACCAGGTCAAGAAGCACAAGCCAGTGTACATTCGTGGAACTAAGACCTACAGCTTCTCCCGCAGTGAGACGTCCCAGGGCATCGAGAAGTTCACAAGGAAAGATGTCCTTGAACAATCACGTAATATGAAGTGTGATGGTTTCACCATCCGATGCGATGTCATTGTTTGCAACACCGAGGTTGCCGCCACCCTTTCTCATGATATATGTCAGCATTTCAACAATCTTCTTCAAACCAAGGTGGGTGCCGACGTGATGTTTGATGTCAGCGGCAAGACGTTTGCTGCACACCGGTGTGTGCTTGCTGCCCGATCAACTGTCTTCATGACGCAACTCTTTGGCCCCATGAAGGAAGGCACCACTACGTCTGGTGTAATACAAACAGTTTGTCTAATTCACATCTAGATGTTTTTTAAAAATGTCACATCTAACCTTCCATAATGCATCAAAATGATATGCCGGCTTAGTCTCTCGGAGGTGCTCATAAGGGTAGGGTGTGCGTGTGTGCGTTCATGGGGTGAGTGTATGCGCGTGTATATGAGCGCTTGTGTCTGTACTGATGCTCAAAAAAAACAAAAAACAAAAAAAACTAGGACAAAAAATAAACCACAAACAGAATGAAAATCAGCTTAGATGTCACATCTAGATGTGTTCTGTAATACAAATCAAAGACATTGACGCAACATATTCAGCGCTTAGACACAAGAGAGACGCACAAAAGGTGGCTCTCGCGATAGGATAGGCGACACGCCCACTCCCACGCCGCCGGCCACTCCGGCCGCGATGGCCACCATGCCCCGCCCCCTGGGTGCCCCTCTCGACTCTGGAGGTGCGCGAGGTGCGGCGACTGCGAGAGACGCCCCAGCGGCAGCCATGGCTGCGGAGGCGGCCTTCTCGGCTCCCCTTCCCGTCCTTCCCTTCCCCTTGCCTGCGCCGACCGCCACTCCGGCGCCGGCGGACAACTCCAAGTCCTCCAGCCCCTTGCTTGGCGGCTCGCCGAACCCGCCCCCTGCGTCGGTATTGCCGACGCCCGCGTCTTCTCGCACCGGTGGTTCTGAGCTTCCCTCGGAGCCGCTCGTCTCCGCCACCACGCCCGAGCAGCTTACTCTGGCGACCGCCTTCCGTCGCGGTTTACTCGCAAAATCACGGCCGGATTTCCTCGTGCGCCGGCCAGATCCTTCGTCGGCGCCGTTCATGTTCACTCCCGGCGACGCGCTGCTGCACTACGTCCTCGAAAACTTCTCTTCGCCGGTCTTCACCCCCGTCGCCCCGGGCTCGACCAAGTCTTCTCCGACGCAGGTTTGGATCCAAGTTCTCCTTCCTTCCCCTCCCCCTACTGCTTCCACGGTGCATTCCCTGGTCTCGTTTTGGATTGGCTCCTCGTTGATTTACAGATAATGCGGCAGATTAGTCCTAGTTTGTTCTCGGTTACGGTACGGTGGCTAATGCGCGTATTGCTCAATTCATTGTTTCACTTGAAGGGATCAATCATAGAGGCGTAGTCGTCCTTTTCCATGCCAGTGAACCGAGCCCCATGTTGCTATGCCGATCTTACTTTTACGCTCCTTTTCCTGTACTACAGTCTGCAACCCCTGTAGCTAGAACTTTAGACTCAGACATCAGTGGCATGCATGCAATGCTAGACAAGGGATCTTCGTCGCCTTCCTCGCTGTGTCCCAGCCACGCCGATGTCCTTCTCGCAGGCGGTCTGCCGCATGCGCATGCGCATGCAAAGGGCCCGTCGGCCGCTGCTTTCTGCCGTAGCCCAACAGTCCAATGCATGGATCCCATCATCCCTGCGTCCTCAGTCTCAGTTCACTGCTTGCAGCCAATCAACCGCATTCCTTCGCATGCTCCCTCTCTCCCTTGGAGGCGTGCTCTGCCGCTTGAACCAGGCGCTTCGGGTATCCTTTCTCTACCGGTGGGCTCGGTCCAGTGGATTACGTTCGCATCGGCTCTTGGTTGTTTGCCTGCTCAACCTGCTTGTACGAGTGAGCCCTTCACGGGAATTGATAGTGGCGCTGCTGACGCTGCTGCTTTGCCTTCGCCTACGCTACCTAGCTCCATGGTCGTTGGTTCTAGTGCGAGACCATACTCATATGCCATGCTCTCCTTGCCCCACCCCCTCTGTTTAAGCGGCACACTGCCCCCCTCTACCCCTCAGCTTTTCCTCGTAGGCCTTTCAACTGGGGAGCTCGTTGCCATCGCTGCCTCGCGCTAGATCACAAGCTCGCCTTCTGTCGGGACCCGGTCCGATGTCGTAGATGCTGGCAGTTTGGCCACCTTCAAAGACACTGTTCGCCCCATAAACTCTTTCCTTCCTCTACTTCTCCCCCCATCCCCTCGGTTTCTCCTGCCCAATCTCTTTCGACATCATCCCTGTCCCTCTTGCCTTTGCTGCGTCTGACGTACGCGAACTGCTCCTACCTTGGCTCCAACATCAACAAAAAATTGTCAAACGCCATGGCGTCCCCGGTCCAGCCCTCTTTGCAGGTGGCCACCGAGAATGACATTCATGAAAAGGAACCGTCCGTGCGGGTTCCCCATCCGCTACTTCAGCCCATCGCTCCTCTCGACAACTTTGCAGCATGTGAGGTCGAGTCCGCCGGGGATTCTCCCGTCAGGGGGGCGGCTGCCTTATCCCTGGTCAATGGGGCTGAGACCGTAGCTCCTTCTGCGGCTATGACTTCCCCTCCCACTCATCAGCACGAGATCGCAGTTGTCGCCATCCCGGTTACCCCTGCCATCGGTCCTGCTGGGGACATCGTCGTCGTTCGTCCTTCTCCGATTGCCTCGGCTAGGCGCAGCTCCCGTCTACAGGATTCTGAGGAACCGAGATACCTCACCATGCTAGAGAAGGCCTCCTTGCGCAAGAAGATGAAGATGGAAGGAAAACGCCAGCCGGCGACGTGAAAGGCGCTACCTGCGGTGGAGCTTATGGAGCTTGTTGACGCAGGAGACGTGGACGAGCCGCTGACGCGCAAAGACGTCGTCCAGCTTGCTGCGGCATGTGATGTCTCAGAGGAGGCTCTCGATGCGTCGACTGCCGGTTATCATGAATAGAGGCCTCAAAATCATCTCTTGGAACGTTAGGGGCCTCGGTCGCCCCCCTAAGTGTTCCGATGTTCCTTTTCTAAAAAAAAAGTGTTCCGATGTTAAGGCAGCTCTACAAAACTCTTCTGCTTCAATTATTTGTCTCCAAGAAACCAAGCTCGAGGAGATTTCCATGTTCAAAGCGAATTCTTTTCTTCCCTCTAATGTGCGTGATTTTCATTTCCTTCCTTCTGCCGGTGCATCTGGTGGCTCACTTATCGCTTGGAATGCCGACGATTTTAAGTGCACTCGTGCGGCGAGATTCCTTCTCTATTTCATGCTGGTTCGAGTCCAATTTATCGGATCTCTCTTTCGCAGTCACAAACGTCTACGGACCTTGCGCTCATGCCGAAAAACAACATTTCTTAGACGAGCTAATCACTATTTGCCCTACCATTAGTGTCCCTTGGTCTGTTATTGGAGATTTCAACCTTACTTTAAAACCTTCCGACAAATCTACGTCAAACTTCAACTCTTCCGAGGCGGCTATGTTTGCAGGTGCAATCAATTCCATGGCGCTCCAGGAAATCCCCTTGCTGGATCGCCTTTTCACTTGGGCAAACAACCAGAGTAATACAATCTTGGTCAAGCTCGACCGCGTTTTCGTTAACTTGGACTGGTCAACCCATTTCACGAATTGCACAATTCGTTCGCTCACGCGCACAACCTCGGATCATGTTCCCCTCTGTATGTCGTCTTCCATAAACATTCCCAGGCCTTCGGTTTTCAGGCTAAACAACTGGCTATTAAAATCCGAGACGTTCTCTGCTGAGGTCACAAAAAACTGGTTAAGTGTGCTTCCATCTCCCTTGCTAGGCTCTGCCGGCCAATTGTGCAGGAAATTAAAGCGTGTGCGTAATGTCGCTAAACGTTGGACCATCGATGCTAAATCTCCTAGGATCCTCGCGCAAAATTGCACCGCTGTTATTGACTGGTTGGACAAGCTTGAAGAACGACGTGCTCTCTCGCCTCTGGAGGCCGGTCTTCGAACGGCTGTCAAGTGCTCTTTGCACAGGCACAATTCCTTCCTAGCTAATTATTGGAGGCAACGTGCCAAAATCAGAACTTGTACTTTGGGGGATGAAAATTCCAAATACCTTCATGCTTGCGCCTCAGCTAGGCTTAGAAGGAATCAAATTCAATCTCTAGAAGTGGACGGCTCTACCATCTTCTCTCACTCCGGCAAACAGGCTACTCTCCATAGCTTCTTCTCAAATTTGCTTGGCCAAGCGGCCATCAACAAATTTGATTTTGACTTGGGTACTTTACTTAACTACTCCGCTCTCACTACCTCCCAAGCTAATGCCCTTATTCGCCCTTTCACTCTTAACGAGATTAAAGTGGCACTAAACTCGATGGATGACAATACAAGTCCGGGCCCGGACGGTTTCGGGCCGGCTTTCTACAAAAAACACTGGGATTTGGTGAAACATGATCTTCTTCTTCTTCTCATGAATGAGTTCTTCTCTCTCAAAGCGGATTTAAACAGGTTAAATAAAGCTTTTATTGTTCTCCTCCCTAAAAAAGTAGGCGCTACACACCCGGACAACTTTCGCCCTGTGTCTCTCCAAAATTGCAGCATCAAGCTAGCCTCCAAGTGTCTCGTTAATAGAATCCAACCTCACTGCCCTTCTCTTGTTCACTTTGACCAATCTGGTTTTATTAAGGGTCGTAGCATTGCTGAGAATTTTATTTATGCAGCTGAGATCGTCCAATCCTGCCATCGTCGTAAGGCTCCCGCTTTCGTTTTGAAACTTGACTTCCGCAAGGCTTTTGACTCTATTTCGTGGGACGCGCTTAATCAAGTGCTGGCTGCTAAAAGTTTTCCCCAAAAATGGATCGATTGGCTCACTAATCTAAACCTCTCTAGTCAATCAGCCGTTCTGCTCAACGGGATGCCTGGTCCGTGGATCCAATGTCGCAAGGGGTTACGCCAAGGCGATCCTATATCGCCTTTTATTTTCATCTTGGTCGCAGATGTGTTACAACAGCTTATTATCAATGCTTGCAATGATGGTCTTTTGTCTCATCCGCTTGTCGAGCAGCTACCCTGCCCTGTCATTCAATACGCCGATGATACTCTTATTATTTGCAAGGCCAATTCCACTGCTGCTCAAAACCTCATCTCGACTCTTCAAGTGTTTTCCGCTTCAACGGGCCTACACATCAACTTTGATAAAAGTACTTTCGTGCCTATTCATGTCGAACACGATCTGGCAACCCTTTCAGCCAGTATACTAGGGTGCTCCATCTCCTCCTTCCCTCAAACTTATTTAGGCCTTCCTCTATCCTCCCACAAATTAAACCTTTCGACCTTCCACCCAATCATTGCTAAGGAGGACAAAAAGCTTGCGGGTTTGCGAGGCAAGCTTCTCTCTATAGACGGCAGGGCTGTTCTTGTTCGCGCATCCCTTAGGTCTCTCCTTACTCACGCTATGTCCGCCTTGCTTCTTCCCTCTGGGACTATCAAAGCCTTTGACAAGCGTTGTCGTGCCTTCTTTTGGGCTGGCCAAGAAAAAGTCAACGGTGGGCAATGCAAGGTTGCATGGGAGACCGTTTGTGCTCCATTCTCCAAAGGGGGTCTCGGCTTCACCTGTTTGCGCTCTCAAAACCTATGTCTCCTTTTCAAACATCTAGCAAAAATTCACTGCCCAAACTCTCCCCCCTGGGAGTCCAGGATGGCATCATTATATGGCTGGTCCAATAACCGTGACCTTGGTGACGCCTCTCCTCTTGATTCCTTGGTTTGGAAAGACCTCTCTAAAGGTTTGAATTTATACCGTGATATCTCCAAAGTTTGGCTTGATGTATGGTTGACCGACAATACGCTTGCTGCTCGATTCCCTGCTATTTTCTCTCACTCTACTAGGCCGAATGCTTCGGTGGCTAGGGTTCTAGGTGATCCAATTTTGTGTTTGGACCTTCGCCCCAGGATTTCCTCGATTGTTGAACAGGAACTTGCCGCGCTGCGTGTTATGATTGTCACTGTAACTCTGAACCCTTTAGTGGCTGACCGTCGTGTTGAACGTATCGACAACAAGCCGATCTCGGCAAGATCAACATATGCTTCTGTGTTTGCAGCTAGGCCGGAGGACAGGTACGCCACGGCTACTTGGAAGAACTATGCTCCAAATAGGTGTCGGTTGGTCACTTGGCTAGCCTTCCGGGACAGACTATTTACAAATGATCAGCGTTTCCGGCATGGGATGTCAAGCTCCGATACTTGCCCATTTTGCGATGAGCGGGAAACTACAAGTCACTTACTGTTGAACTGCCACTCCATCAAGTTGCTTTGGGACAATCTTCTTCTTCTTCGGCCTCCAGAAGTCGAACATATTCAAGATATTTGGTCTAACCCCTCAATTGATAAAGTTCGCTCTACAGTTATCATTGCCATTCTTTGGTCTATTTGAAAGCGGAGAAATGCTATGGTCTTCTGTGCTCACGATGAGGATCTGTATGTCACTCTACGACGATCTGGAGAGGATCTTGTGTTTTGGTCTAATCGCTGCAAAAATGCGGTCAAGCAGACCCTTCTAAAGGACTGGGGTTCCATGTTGTATCACTTATCTGCGAGAATTTAGCTTATCATCTGCCATTTGTTGGGGGCTGACCCCTTGTAATCTTTCTTTTCTTCATCCTATGTAACTATCTGAATGTTGTCATCTCTCCCTGGCTAATATAAGTTCAGGCTGGCGTAAGCCCGCCGTAGTTTCCCGTCAAAAAAACATATTCAGCGCTTTGCTCAGCTTCATTTACACTGACTCGTTTCCAGAAATGGAGAAGGATGACATGGAGGAGGACGAAGCTCAAGACGTTGAAGAAGAGGATGCAATGAGGTTGGAATGGCTACAAGACTTGTTTGCAGTGGCAGACAGATATGACCTCGAGCAGCTCAAGTTCATATGTGAAAAGCACTTGTCCGAGGAGGTACGCGTGAGCTCGGTGGGGTCCACTCTTGCTCTGACCGAGCGACACCATTGTCACGGTTTGAAAGAGGCATGTTTGAGGTTCATCCAAGCCCAATCCCTCTCATGCCTGCAAAGAATAATGGAAACTAATGGCTGGGAGTATTTGACCAGGACTAATCCCTCTGTTTTGAACGAGCTCATTACCAAGCTTGCTTCGAACCAAAGCAAATAGCACTCTATATATGGTACGCATGGATCCTTAGAGCTAGATGAGAGAGATTGTGTGTGCGTGCGTGTGTGTGTGTGTGATCCTATATAGTTACATGTCTTGATTTTGTCTCATCGTGTAATTTGCATATATGCTCCAGAATCAACAAGATCCAACTCATGGGCAAATTGTCTCTCCATGAAATGGATGGTCTATTAATTCGAATGTAAGCGTCAACATCAATGTGCATTGCAGCACAGTGCAAGTTCACTCGCTAGTCGTTCTACCCTCGTATATTTCTCCGTGCGTTTTTTTGCGAGTGCATTTCTCCGTGCATTTATGGCCGTATGCATCATTCTGATACAGAGGCCGAGGGTTAACCTTCTTTTTGAAAAAAAAAAATCTCTATGCATTTTTTTTGCGGTTGGGTTTCTCCTTGCATTAATCATGTCGTATATTGTTCCTTCAACTGGGACGGTGGTATACTAGTTATCTATATTCTCCCTCGCAAAGTTCATATGTCTATTACTTTGTCTGTCTGTTGTATATAATAAGTAATGTGTATTTCCTTTTGGCAAAAATTTCACAATGTAATATGTATTTATCTTTTTCTCTCATTTTTTAGTGGGTGCTGTATCACCATCCAGTACATGCCTTAGATAGAAAGTAGTACGTAGTCTCCAATAGGAAGGTAGTAAAATAAAATTCTCTCTCCTATTTGCATGCGCTCGCATTTCTTTCTCCCTCTCATCCCATGGATTGATTTTACTCTGGCGCAGCAAGATTTAGTTGCTTTTTATTATGTCGCCAGTTATTTAGTTGCCGCTAATTAAGCTGATAGTTACCTAATTAGTTAAGGGTACTTTCGTCAAGAATTCTTCTTAATTTGGTGCCTTGTCACCGTGACCCAGACGGGCGCCTCAAACGGGCCTCAAATGTCCGGACTGGCCAGCACCCCTTATATCCAGCCCAAATATGGGGTGGATATGGGGGCGCCCAGGCGCGCCCGCCACGTCGGACTGACGGCGATGTCCCACATCCGAACCTCGTCTCCTCCGTCGGGCCGTGTACCACGTGACGCCACTCCGGCGGGCCACGTAGTGCCTAGCCTGACTATTTAAGTCAACCACCGGCACCGAAACCCTACCATCCACATTTTCCTCCACTTATCCGCCGTCGCCGCCACTTTCCACTCCTCGTCCGCCTAGTAGCCATGCCCCCACTCCGCCGGGTGAGGACCTACCCATTTCTAATGCCAAAGCACCGGCTGGAGCTCCTTGAGCAGATCCGAGCAAGGCGCGAAGCCCGGATCGCCACGGGGCTACCTCGGGATGCAGCGGATCAGGAGGAGCAGTTGGAGGAGGACGACGAGGAGGATGAGCCGAAGGAGGATGTGGGGGAAGCTGGTGACGCGAATCTGCAAGCGGAGCAGCAGGCGATCCTCGATTCCCTCCACTCGGAGTCGACTACGGATGCCAGACGCCGTCACCAGCAGGAGATGGAGGCCCAGCAGGCCGCGAAGGAGGTAAAGATGCTCGCCTACATGGATGAGGTCGAGCAGGAGGAGGATTGGCCGGAGCCCTCCTACGTGCCCGTCCACCCGGTGCCAGGCACAGACGTCGTGGAAATCTCCGATGACGAAGATTAGGTAGGGTAGTACGTAGTATGTAATACGCAGGAGTTATTTTGCATGTTTTGTATGGATCTAGGGGTTAAAATATGGGAGTCGGATGTAGAGTGGCTAATTTGAGGCGTGACCGGTTACCGGGCGCGTCCGCGGGCGTTTAGGTGATCGGATTTGTCAAGTCCGGCTGTAGATGCTCTTAGACAACAAGTCGAGACAAAACATGTAGCCAAGCACTCTTTTGTTAGACAACCTCACAAAGCTTTTATTAATTCATCACAATGTTTACAGGGATGGATGGAAGGTCTCCAGGGTGTCCCAACCACACATGGCGGCCACCCCCGATAGATAAAGCATACTTCGCTAAGTTGTGAGCTTCAAAATTCGACCTCGTCATCTCATGACTAAATTTACAAAAAGCAAAATCCAAAGAGTGATGTATGATTTCATGTACGATAGCACCATAAGCTGATGAGTTCTCCTTCTTCAGGTCCTCAACCACCACCTTGCAATCAGAAGCCACATGTACACGTCTTTGGTGAAGATCATCTGATAGAGCTAAAGCTTCCCTGATTGCAATCGCCTCCAGTGTCTGTGGATCTACAATATATCTAAGAACCAGCACGGAGGCTCCCAAGAAAATTCATTCCGAACTTCTGCAGACCGCCCCCACTGCACCATACATGGCTCAAAACTGCAGCGTCAACGTTTACCTTAACGCATCCCTCCTCCAGTGCCTGCCATCGGTTTGGTCTCAGGATAGACGGAACAGCCGTCTTTCAACACTTGGAGTTGATAGCCCGAATTTCAGCAAGGTAGCTTGTGATGAACCCATTGACAGAATGCGGAGATTGATATATATATAATATATATATATATATATATATATATATATATATCTTCATAGATCGTTTTCCTCCGTGCTCCCCAAATAGCCCATATGGTAACAGTCAGCCGCACGAAAGAATCCCTGTCCAGAATATCATGGAGCGTGAAGAGCCACTCCCTAGATCCTTCCTCCTGCCTGTCGACCAGTTGAAGTACTAGGTCCTCTGGCGCTAGGGCCCAAACACTGGCAGCCATCGGGCACGTGAACATGGCATCTCTCAAGTATCCCCTGCTCCACACAGGTGACATGTATCTTCAATTGACATGTGTGTTGATGTTTCAATAGCTCCCCAGTTGGCATGGATTGTCTTGCAAGCCGCCACACAAATGTCTTTAACTTCGAGGGGACCTCAGTGTGCTAAATTTTGCTCCAATGATCGCTCTCACTCTGCACGGTAGAAGATCCACCTTGTTCATTCAGCCAGGACTCCCGACTGTGTTTTATTTGCAGTAGCATGCAGTAAGCAGAATGTACTGATGTCTACTACACAACCTTCTTCTTGTAGACGTTGTTGGGCCTCCAAGTGCAGAGGTTTGTAGGACAGTAGCAAATTTCTCTCAAGTGGATGACCTAAGGTTTATCAATTTGTGGGAGGCGTGGGATGAAGATGGTCTCTCTCAAACAACCGTGCAACCAAATAACAAAGAGTGTCTTGTGTCCCCAACACACCCAATACAATGGTAAATTGTATAGGTGCACTAGTTCGGCGAAGAGATGGCGATACACATGCAATATGGATGGTAGATATAGGTTTTTGTAATCTGAAAATATAAAAACAGCAAGGTAGCAAGTGGTAAAGGTGAGCGTAAACGGTATTGCAATTCTAGGAAACAAGGCCTAGGGTTCATACTTTCACTAGTGCAAATTCTTTCAACAATAATAACATAATTGGATCATATAACTATCCCTCAACATGCAACAAAGAGTCACTCCAAAGTCACTAATAGCGGAGAACAAACGAAGAGATTATTATAGGGTACGAAACCACCTCAAAATTATTCTTTCTTATCGATCTATTCAAGAGTCCGTAGTAAAATAACACGAAACTATTCTTTCCGTTCGATCTATCCTAGAGTTCGTACAAGAATAACACCTTAAGACACAAATCAACCAAAACCCTAATGTCACCTAGATACTCCAATGTCACCTCAAGTATCCGTGGGTATGATTATACGATATGCATCACACAATCTCAGATTCATCTATTTAACCAACACAAAGAACTTCAAAGAGTGCCCCTAACTTTCTACCGGAGAGTCAAGACGAAGACGTGTGCCAAGCCCTATGCATAAGTTCACGAGGTCACTGAATTCGCAAGCTGATCACCAAAACATACATCAAGTGGATCACGTGAAAGACATACATCAAGTGTTCTCAAATCCTTAAAGACTCAATCCGATAAGATAACTTCAAAGGGAACACTCAATCCATTACAAGGAGATAGAGGGAGAGAAACATCATAAGATCCAACTATAGTAGCAAAGCTCGCGATACATCAAGATCGTGTCGTATCAAGAACACGAGAGATAGATAGATAGATAGATAGATAGATAGATAGATAGATAGATAGATAGATAGATAGAGATAGAGAGAGAGATCAAACACATAGCTACTGGTACATACCCTCAGCCCCGAGGGTGAACTACTCCCTCCTCGTCATGGAGAGCACCGGGATGATGAAGATGGCCACCGGTGATGGATCCGCCCTCCGGCAGGGTGCCGGAATGGGGCCCCGATTGGTTTTTGGTGGCTACAGAGGCTTGCGGCGACGAAACTCCCGATCTAGGTTTCTTTTCGGGGGTTTCTGTATTTATAGGAATTTTTGGCGTCGGGAACAAGTCAGGGGGGTCCCCGAGTCGTCCACGAGATAGGGAGACGCGCCGGGGGGGGGGGGGGGGGGGGGGGGGCCCCCCCCCCCGGGGGGGGGGGGGGGGGGGGGGGGGGGGGGGGGGGGGGGGGTAGGGCGTGCCCCCACCCTCGTGGATGGCCGGGACTCTTCTGGCCCAACTCTTTTACTTCGGGGGCTTCTTTTGGTCCATAAAAAATCATCAAAAATTGTCACGTCAATTGGACTCTGTTGGTATTCCTTTTCTGTAAAACTCAAAAACAAGGAAAAAACAGAAACTACCACTAGGCTCTAGGTTAGTAGGTTAGTCCCAAAAATCATATAAAATAGCATATAAATGCGTATAAAACATCCAAGGTTGATAATATAATAGCATGGAACAATCAAAAAATTATAGATACGTTGGAGACGTATCAAGCATCCCCAAACTTAATTCCTGATCGTCCTCGAGTAGGTAAATGATAAAAACAGAATTTTTGATGTGAAGTGCTACCTAACATATTTATCCATGTAATTCTCTTTATTGTGGAAAGAATATTCAGATCCAAAAGATTGAAGACAAAAGTTTAATATTGACATAAAAATAATAATACTTCAAGCATACTAACAAAGTAATCATGTCTTCTCAAAATAACATGGCCAAAGAAAGCTATCCCTACAAAATCATATAGTCTGGCTATACTTTATCTTCATCACACAAAATATTTAAATGATGCACAACCCCAATGACAAGCCAAGCAATTGTTTCATACTTTTGATGTTCTCAAACTTTTTCAATCTTCACGCAATACATGAGCGTGAGCCATGGACATAGCACTATAGGTGGAATAGAATGGTGGTTGTGGAGAAGACTAAAAGGAGAAGATAGTTTCACATCAACTAGGCGTATCAACGGGCTATGAAGATGCCCATCAATAGATATCAATGTGAGTGAGTAGGGATTTCCATGCAACGGATGCACTAGAGCTATAAGTGTATGAAAGCTCAAAAGGAAACTAGGTGGGTGTGCAGTCAACTTTCTTTCTCACGAAGACCTAGGGCACTTTGAGGAATCCCATCATTGGAATATACAAGCCAAGTTCTATAATGAAAGATTCCCACTAGTATATGAAAGTGACAAAATAAGAGACTCTCTATCATGAAGATCATGGTGCTACTTTGAAGTATAAGTGTGGTAAAAGGATAGTAGCATTGCCCCTTCTCTCTTTTTCTCTCATTTTTTTGTTTTTTTTGATTTTTTGGGCCTTCTCTTTTTTTATGGCCTCTTTTTTCTTTTTTTTTCTTTTTCGTCCAGAGTCTCATCCCGACTTGTGGGGGAATCATAGTCTCCATCATCCTTTCCTCACTGGGACAATGCTCTAATAATGATGATCATCACACTTTTATTTACTTACAACTCAAGAATTACAACTTGATACTTAGAACAAAATATGACTCTATATGAATGCCTCCGGCGGTGTACCGGGATGTGCAATGAATCGAGAGTGACATGTATGAAAGAATTATGAACGGTGGCCTGGCCACAAATACGATGTCAACTATATGATCGTGCAAAGCAATATGACAATGATGGAGCGTGTCATAATAAACGGAATGGTGGAAAGTTGCATGGCAATATATCTCGGAATGGCTATAGAAATGCCATAATAGGTAGGTATGGTGGCTGTTTTGAGGAAGGTAAATGGTGGGTTTATGGTACCGGCGAAAGTTGCACGGTACTAGAGAGGCTAGTAATGGTGGAAGGGTGAGAGTGCGTATAATCCATGGACTCAACATTAGTCATAAAGAACTCACATACTTATTGCAAAATCTATTAGTTATCGAAACAAAGTACTACGCGCATGCTCCTAGGGGGATAGATTGGTAGGAAAATACCATCGCTCATCCCCGACCGCCAGTTATAAGGAAGACAATCAAAAAATAAATCATGCTCCGACTTCATCACATAACGGTTCACCGTACGTGCATGCTACAGGAATCACAAAATTTAACACAAGTATCTCTCAAATTTACAACTACTCAACTAGCATGACTCTAATATCACCATCTTCATATCTCAAAACAATCATAAGGAATCAAACTTCTCATAGTATTCAATGCACTTTATATGAAAGTTTTTATTATATCCCTCTTGGATGCCCATCATATTAGGACTAAATTCATAACCAAAGCAAATTACCATGCTGTTTAGGACTCTCAAAATAATATAAGGTAAGCATGAGAGATCAATAATTTCTATAAAATAAAACCACCACCGTGCTCTAAAAAGATATAAGCGAAGCACTAAAGCAAACGAAAAACTACTCCGAAAGATATAAGTGAAGATCAATGAGTAGTTGAATAATTATGTAACTATGTGAAGACTCTCTAGCATTTAAGAATTTCAGATCTTGGGATATTATTCAAACAGAAAGCAAAACAAAAGATAATAAAATTACGCTCCAAGCAAAACACATATCATGTGGTGAATAAAAATATAGCTCCAAGTAAAGTTACCGATAAACGAAGACGAAAGAGGGGATGCCATCCGCGGCATCCCCAAGCTTAGGCTCTTGGTGGTCCTTGAATATTACCTTGGGGTGCCTTGGGCATCCCCAATCTTAGGCTCTTGCCATTCCTTATTCCATAGTCCATTGGATTTTTACCCAAAACTTGAAAACTTCACAACACAAAACTTAACAGAAAACTCGTAAGCTCCGTTTGTATAAAAAATAAATCACCACTTAGGTACTGTTGTGAACTCATTATAAATTCATATTGGTGTAATATCTACTGTATTCCAACTTTTCTATGGTTCATACCCTCCGATACTACTCATAGATTCATCAAAATAAGAAAACAACACAATGAAAACAGAATCTGTCAAAAACAGAACAGTCTGTAGGAATCTGGAGGTTTCGAATACTTTTGTAACTCCAAAAATTCTGAAAAATTAGGAAGACCTAAATAATTTGTATATTGATCTACTGCAGCTGGAATTTGTATTTTATCGCTCTCTGGTAAAATATGAAAATTATTTTCGCGAGAGCATACTTTCTGTTTTTATCATCAAGATCAAACAACAATCACCCAAGAAGATCCTAAAGGCTTTACTTGGCACATTATTGAAACAAAAGCTATAAAACATGATTAATACAATAGCTTAATCATGTGAACACACAAAAAATGTAAGGGAAAATGTTGGGTTGTCTCCCAACAAGCGCTTTTCTTTATTGCCTTTTTAGCTAGGCATGATAATTTCAATGTTGCTCACATAAAAGATAAGAATTGAAACATAACGGGAGCATCATGAAGCATATGACTAGCACATGAAGTCTAACCCATTTCCTATGCATAGGGATTTTGTGAGCAAACAACTTATGGGAACAATAATCAACTAGCATAGGAAGGTAAAACAAGCATAACTTTAAAACTTTAAGCACATAGAGAGGAAACGTGATATTATTGCAATTCCTACGAGCATATACATCCCTCATAATATTTTTCAGTAGAATCATGAATGAACTCAACAATATAACTATCACATAATGCATTCTTTTCAAGAGCCACAAGCATAGAATATTTATTACTCTCCACATAAGCAAAATTCTTCTCATTCGGAATAGTGGGAGTATCATAAGAAACTCGAATACTATAAATTGTTTCCATATTAAAAGAGTAATGTTCAGAAAAATGGTAATCATAATCATGACAAGTTTTATAAATATAATCATCACTATTTTTTATAGCATAAGTGTCATCACAATAATCATCATAAATAGGAGGCATGCTATCATCATAATAAATTTGCTCATCAAAACTTGAGAGACTAAAAATATCATCTTCATTAAACATAGCATCCCCAAGCTTGGGACAAACATTAATTGCAGCAAATAAATTATCAAACATGTCATTCTCATCCAACATAGCATTCCGAAGCTTGGGCCTTTTCATATCATAAGCATAATCACTCTCACCATTAATAGTATGGATATCACCAATAGTATAGCAATTATCATCATCACAATGAGTAATAGGAGCAACATCATTTGGGACGGATACCTTTTTACCTTTGTTTCTTCGTCTTTTCTTTTTCTTATTCACATCATGTGTGGGTTTAATCCTCTTTTTGGAGCTCCTTATTAATGAGATTGGTAGAATAGAAAGCTCCTCCTCGTTACTTGATTCATCATAAGAAAGAATAGGAGGATATTGGGAAATCTCTTCCCTTTCATTAGTATTCTCTTCATCTTCTATTTGTTTCCTTGTCTTTATGTAATTGGCAATATAAGGATTTTCAATACAATTCACGGCACAATACATATAAATTTCCTCTAGATCAAAATCAAGAACTTTATCAAGGACAAATTCTGGCATATCCTTAGTTATACGTTTCATTTCTTCATAACCCACAAGCAAACTAAGTTCATTATGATGCGCAAGGGAAATCAAGTCATCATAATTTTTGGACACGATACGATCAAGAAACAATTTGCATTGGATATTTAAATGACCACATTCATTGCAAAGTTCACAAGGATGACTAAGACAATTTAAATTTTCAGCACAAACATCTAGCCTTTCTTGCAACCATTTGGTTTCTAAATACTTATGACTCTTGCAAAATATATCTTCCCTATTTGGTGTGTACTTGCAAACTCTATGCACTTCACAAAAATTGACATTCTTATAAGAGACTTTTTCATCATGACTAGTGCAATCATCATTAGTACTATGGATATTCAAAGAGTTCGTACTAATAACATTGCAATCATGCTCATCATTCACATATTTTATGCCAAGCATTGTATGTAATTCTTCTTCTAGTACTTGAGCACAATTTTCCTTTCCATCATTTTCACGGAAGACATTAAAAAGATGAAGCATATGAGGCAACCTTAATTCCATTTTTTTGTAGTTTTCTTTTATAAACTAAAATAGCGATAAAACAATAAACTAAAAGATTCGATTGCAAGATCTAAAGATATACCTTCAAGAACTAGCCTCCCCGGCAACGGCGCTAGAAAAGAGCTTGATGTCTACTACACAAGCTTTTTGTAGACGTTGTTGGGCCTACAAGTGCAGAGGTTTGTAGGACAGTAGCAAATTTCCCTCAAGTGGATGACCTAAGGTTTATCAATCCGTGGGAGGCATAGGATGAAGACAGTCTCTCTCAAACAACCATGCAACCAAATAACAAAGAGTCTCTTGTGTCCCGAACACACCCAATACAATGGTAAATTGTATAGGTGCACTAGTTCGGCGAAGAGATGGTGATACAAGTGCAATATGGATGGTAGATATAGGTTTTTGTAATCTGAAAATATAAAAACAGCAAGGTAGCAATGTTGGGAAACGTAGTAATTTCAAAAAAATTCCTACGAACACGCAAGATCTATGATGGTGATGCATAGCAACGAGAGGGGAAGAGTGTTGTCCATGTACCCTCGTAGACCATAAGCGGAAGCGTTATGACAATGCGGTTGATGTAGTCGTACGTCTTCACAATCCGACCAATCCTAGTACTGGAAGTACGGCACCTCCGCGATCTGCACACGTTCAGCTCGGTGACGTGCCACGAACTCTCGATCCAGCTGAGTGTTGAGGGAGAGCTTCGTCAGCACAAAGGCATGATGACGGTGATGATGATGCTACCGGAACAGGGCTTCGCCTAAGCACCGCTACAATATGACCGAGGTGGATTATGGTGGAGGGGGGCACCGCACACGGCTAAGGGATCAATGACCAACTTGTGTGTCTCTGGGGTGCCCCCTGGCCACGTATATAAAGGATGGAGGGAGGAGGAGGTCGGCCCTCATAGGGCGCGCCTAATACGTCTCCAACGTATCTATAATTTTTGATTGCTCCATGATATATTATCTACTGTTTTGGACTATATTGGGCTTTATTTTCCACTTTTATATTATTTTTGGGACTAACCTATTAACCGGAGGCCCAGCCGAGAATTGCTGTTTTTTTGCCTATTTCAGTGTTTCGGAGAAACAGAATATCAAACGGAGTCCAAACGGAATGAAACCTTCGGAAACGTGATTTTCTCATCAGATAAGATCCAAGCGACTTGGACAATCCATCAAGAAAGCCACGAGGCGGTCACGAGGGTGGAGGGTGCGCCCCCTGCCTCGTGGGCCCCTCGAAGCTCCACCGACGTACTTCTTCCTCCTATATATACCTACGTACCCCCAAACGATCGGGGCGGAGCAAAAAACCTAATTCCACCACCGCAACTTTCTGTATCCACGAGATCCCATCTTGAGGCCTGTTCTGGAGCTCCGCCGGAGGGGGCATCGATCACGGAGGGCTTCTACATCATCATCCAAGCCCCTCCGATGAAGTGTGAGTAGTTTACTTCAGACCTATGGGTCCATATTTAGTAGCTAGATGGCTTCTTCTCTCTTTTCGGATCTCAATACAATGTTCTCCCCTCTCTTGTGGAGATCTATTCGATGTAATCTTCTTTTTGTGGTGTGTTTGTTGAGACTGATGAATTGTGGGTTTATGATCCAGTCTATCTATGAATAATATTTGAATCTTCTCTGAATTCTTTTATGTATGATTGGTTATCTTTGCAAGTCTCTTTGAATTATCAGTTTGGTTTGGCCTACTAGATTGGTTTTTCTTGCCATGGGAGAAGTGCCTAGCTTTGGGTTTGATCTTGCGGTGTCCTTTCCCAGTGACAGAAGGGGCAGCAAGGCACGTATTGTATCGTTGCCATCGAGGATAACAAGATGGTTTTTTTTATCATATTGCATGAAACTATCCCTCTACATCATGTCATCTTGCTTAAGGCGTTACTCTGTTTTTAACTTAATACTCTAGGTGCATGCTGGATAGCGGTCGATGAGTGGAGTAATAGTAGTAGATGCATGCAGGAGTCAGTCTACTTGTCTCGGACGTGATGCCTATATACATGATCATACCTAGATATTCTCATAACTATGCTCAATTTTGGCAATTGCTCAATAGTAATTTGTTCACCCACCGTAGAATACTTATGCTCTCGAGAGAAGCCACTAGTGAAACCTATGGCCCCCGGGTCTCTTTCTCATCATATCAATCTCCATCATTTTATTATTGCTTTGCTTTTACTTTGCTTTTACTTTTTACTTTGCATCTCTATACCAAAAATATTATTTATCATCTCTATCAGATCTCACTTTCGTAAGTGACCGTGAAGGGATAGACAACCCCTAAGCGCGTTGGTTGCGTTGAGCTATTGTTTTTGTGTAGGTACGAGGGACTCACGCGTAGCCTCCTACTGGATTGATACCTTGGTTCTCAAAAACTGAGGAAAATACTTACGCTACTTTGCTGCATCATCCTCTCCTCTTCGGGGAAATCCAACGTAGTGCTCAAGAGGTAGCAAGAAGAATTTCTGGCGCTGTTGCCGGGGAGTCTGCGCTAAAGTCAACATACCAAGTACCCATCACAATCTCTATCTCCCGCATTACATTATTTGCCATTTTCCTCTCATTTTCCTCTCCCCCAATTCACCCTTGCCATTTTATTCGCCCTCTCTCTCTATCCTCCTTCTCTATTTGCCTCTTTTTGCCCGTTTGCTTTTTGTTTGCTCGTGTGTTGGATAACTTGTTTGTCGCGATGGCTCAAGATAATACTAAATTGTGTGACTTCACCAATACCAACAATAATGATTTCCTTATAGCACTCCGATTTCTCCTCTTACCGATGCTGAATCTTGTGAAATTAATACTGCTTTGCTGAATCTTGTCATGAAAGATCCGTTCTCCGGCCTTCCTAGTGAAGATGCCGCTGCCCGTCTTAATAGCTTCGTTGATTTGTGTGACATGCAAAAGAAGGAAGATGTCGATAATGATATTGTTAAATTGAAGCTATTTCCTTTTTCGCTTAGAGATTGTGCTAAAGCTTGGTTTTCGTCTTTGCCTAAAAATAGTATTGATTCATGGAACAAGTGCAAAGATGCTTTTATCTCTAAGTATTTTCCTCCCGCTAAGATCATCTCTCTTAGAAATGATATTATGAATTTTAAGCTACTTGATCATGAACATGTTGCACAAGCTTGGGAGAGAATGAAATTAATGATATGTAATTGCCCTACTCATGGTTTGAATTTGTGGATGATTATACAAAATTTTTATGCCGGATTGAATTTTGCTTCTAGGAATCTTTTAGATTCGGCCGCGGGAGGCACTTTTATGGAAATCACTTTAGGAGATGCTACTAAACTCCTAGATAATATTATGGTTAATTATTCTCAATGGCATACTGAAAGATCTACTAATAAAAAGGTGCATGCGATAGAAGAAACTAATATTTTGAGTGGAAAGATGGATGAACTTATGAAATTATTTGCTAATAAGAGTGTTTCTTCTGATCCTAATGATATGCCCTTGTCTACTTTGATTGAGAATAATAATGAATCTATGGATGTGAATTTTGTTGGTAGGAATAATTTTGGTAACAACGTGTATAGAGGAAATTTCAATCCTAGGCCTTATCCTAGTAATCAATCTAATAATTATGGTAATTCCTACAACAATTCTTATGGAAACTATAATAATATACCCTCTGATTTTGAATCTAATATTAAACAATTTATTTCTTCGCAAAAGAATTTTAATGCTATGATTGAAGAAAAATTGCTTAAGATTGATGATTTGGCTTGGAACATTGATAGAATTGCTCTTGATGTTGATTCTTTGAAGCTTAGATCTATTCCTCCTAAGCATGATATCAATGAGTCTCTCAAAGACATGAGCATTTCCATTGATGAGTGCAAGGAAAGAACCGCTAGGACGCGTGCTATGAAAGATGCCTTTATTAAAGCGTGTTCTTCTAGTTCCTATGAAAATAATGATGAAGATCTAAAAGTTATTGATGTGCCCCCTATTAAATCATTGTTTTGCAATATGAATCTTGATAATAATGGGACTGAATATGATCCACCTTTACCTAGAAGGCGTTCCAATAATTCTGAATCTTTTATTGATAAAAGTGGGATTGAAGAAATTAAAACCCTAGATGATGCTAAACCCACTATATTGGATTTCAAGGAATTTAACTATGAACATTGCTCTTTGATTGATTGTATTTCCTTGTTGCAATCCGTGCTAAATTCTCCTCACGCTTATAGTCAAAATAAAGCGTTTACTAAACATATCGTTGATGCCTTGATGCATTCTTATGAAGAAAAACTTGATTTGAAAGTTTCTATCCCTAGGAAACTTTATGATGAGTGGGAACCTACTATTAAAATTAAAATTACAGATTATGAGTTTTATGCTTTGTGTGATTTGGGTGCTAGTGTCTCTACTATTCCCAAAACTTTGTGTGATTTGCTAGATTTCCGTGATTTTGATGATTGCTCTCTAAGCTTGCATCTTGCGGATTACACTATTAAGAAACCTATGGGAAGAATTAATGATGTTCTTATTGTTGCAAATAGGAATTATGTGCCCATAGATTTTATCGTTCTTGATATAGATTGCAATCCTTCTTGCCCTATTATTCTCGGTAGACATTTCCTTAGAACGGTTGGTGCAATTATTGATATGAAGGAAGGGAATATTAGATTTAAATTTACATTAAAAAGGGCATGGAAAACTTCCCTATAAAGAAAATAAAATTATCATATGAATCTATCATGAGAGCAACTTATGGATTGCCTACCAAAGATGGCAATACCTAGATCTATTCTTGCTTGTTGGGCGTTAAACGATAGCGCTTGTTGGGAGGCAACCCAATTTTATTTTTATTCCTTGCTTTTTGCACCTGTTTAGTAATAAATAAATTATTTAGCTTCTGTTTTGATTGTGTTTTTTGTGTTTAATTAGTGTTTGTGCCTAGTAGAACCGTTGGGAAGACTTGGGGAAAGTCTTGTTGAACTTGCTGTAAAAAACAGAAACTTTAGCGCTCACGAGAACTGCTGTCATTTTTATTTGGAAAGTGCTATTTAGTTAATTATTTTTGAAGATGATTAATAGATAAATTACTCACGTCCAGGAATTTATTTTAGAATTTTTGGGGTTCCAGATCTTGCGCTAGCTACAGATTACTATAGACTGTTCTGTTTTTGACAGATTCTGTTTTTCGTGTGTTGTTTGCTTATTTTGATGAATCTATGGCTAGTAAAATAGTTTATAATCCATAGAGAAGTTGGAATACATTAGGTTTAACACCCATATAAATAAAGAATGAGTTCATTACAGTACCTTGAAGTGGTCTTTTGTTTTCTTTCGCTAACGGAGCTCACGAGATTTTCTACTTTAAGTTTTGTGTTGTGAAGTTTTCAAGTTTTGGGTAAAGATTTGATGGATTATGGAACAAGGAGTGGCAAGAGCCTAACCTTGGGGATGCCAATGGCACCCCCAAGATAATATAAGGACACCTAAAAGCCAAATCTTGGGGATGCCCCGGAAGGCATCCCCTCTTTCGTCTACTTCTACCGGTAACTTTAGTTGGAGCTATATTTTTATTCACCACATGATATGTGTTTTGCTTGGAGCGTCTTTTATTATTTGAGTCTTTGCTTGTTAGTCTACCACAATCATCCTTGCTGTACACACCTTTTGAGAGAGCCATACATGATTTGGAATTTGATAGAATACTCTATGTGCTTCACTTATATCTTTTGAGCTTTATAGTTTTGCTCTAGTGCTTCACTTATATATTTTAGAGCACGGTGGTGGATTTGTTTTATAGAAACTATTGATCTCTCATGCTTCACTTAGATTATTTTGAGAGTCTTAATAGCATGGTAATTTTCTTAAAATCCTAATATGCTTGGTATGCAAGATTAATAATAAAACTTTCTTATGAGTGTGTTGAATACTAAGAAAAGTTTGATGCTTGATGATTGTTTTGAGATATGGAGGTAATAATATCAAAGTCATGGTAGTTGAGTAGTTGTGAAATTTATAAATACTTGTGTTGAAGTTTGCAAGTCCCATAGCATGCACGTATGGTAAACGTCATGCAACAAATTTGAAACATGAGGTGTTATTTGATTGTCTTCCTTATGAGTGGCGGCCGGGGACGAGCGATGGTCTTTTCCTACCAATCTATCCCCCTAGGAGCATGCGCATAGTGCCAGGTTTTTTTATGACTTGTAGATTTTTGCAATAAGTATGTGAGTTCTTTAGGACTAATGTTGAGTCCATGGATTATACGCACTCTCACCCTTCCATCCTTGCTAGCCTCTTCGGTACCGTGCATTGCCCTTTCTCACATTGAGAGTTGGCGCAAACTTTGCTGGTGCATCCAAACCCCGTGATATGATACGCTCTTTCACACATAAACCTCCTTATATCTTCCTCAAAACAGCCACCATACCTACCTATTATGGCATTTCCATAGCCATTCCGAGATATATTGCCATGCAACTTTCCATCATTCTGTTCATCATGACACATTCATCATTGTCATATTGCTTAGCATGATCATGTAGTTGACATAGTATTTGTGGCAAAACCACCATTCATAATTCTTTCATACATGTCACTCTTGGTTCATTGCATATCCCGGTACACCGCCGGAGGCATTCATATGGAGTCATCTTTGTTCTAGTATCGAGTTGTAATCATTGAGTTGTAAATAAATAGAAGTGTGATGATCATCATTATTAGAGCATTGTACCAAGTGAGAAAAAAGGCCGTAAAAAAGAGAAGGCCATAAAAAAAGAAAAGGCCCAAAAAAATGAGAGAAAAAGAGAGAAGGGACAATGTTACTATCCTTTTACCACACTTGTGCTTCAAAGTAGCACCATGATCTTCATAGTAGAGAGTCTCTCATGTTATCACTTTCATATACTAGTGGGAACTTTTCATTATAGAACTTGGCTTGTATATTCCAACAATGGGCCTCCTCAAGTGCCCTAGGTCTTCGTGAGCAAGCAAGTTGGATGCACACCCACTAGTTTCTTTTGTTGAGCTTTCATACATTTATAGCTCTAGTGCATTCGTTGCATGGCAATCCCTACTCCTTGCATTAACATCAATCGGTGGGCATCTCCATAGCCCATTGATTAGCCTCGTTGATGTGAGACTTTCTCCTTTTTTGTCTTCTCCACATAATCCCCCTCATTATATTCTATTCCACCCATAGTGCCATGTCCATGGCTCGCGCTCATATATTGAGTGAAAGTTTATAGGTTTGAGATTACTAAAGTATGAAACAATTGCTTGGCTTGTCATCGGGGTTGTGCATGATGAGAGCATTCTTGTGTGACGAAAATGAAACATGACTAAACTATATGATTTTGTAGGGATGAACTTTCTTTGGCCATGTTATTTTGAGAAGACATAATTGCTTAGTTAGTATGTCTCTCCCACGACGCCGCATTCAACGCGTGCCGTTCGGGGAGGGCGCGGTGGATACGGAGAGAGATACGGCGTAACCCAGATGCCGGTGGACTAATCCACGAGCACCTATGGGACCGGCGGACCGAGTCCCTTTCGGTTCTGTGGGGGCGGAGGTCGCACGAAGAGCGGATCGAGGCGAAGCACATGAGCGGTTTACCCAGGTTCGGGCCGCACGGATGCGTAAAACCCTACTCCTGCTTTGTGGTTTGTATTGAGTTCTTGCTCGGGAGCGCGGAGTGCTACAGTACACCCCAGCGGCTAACGAGACCGAGCGTGAGTGTTCTCTTTTTTCTTCCTCTACGTTGCGCATGGGCCTCCTTTTACTCAAGGGGTCACCGACAGGTGGCAACGTAGACAAGGGTAAAAATGGAAAGGTGTTGCGGTTGGTACAACTACCTGCTACAGTATATCATACCTAACCCTGACGGCAGGGGACAAGGGCATTAAATGCCCGTCTACGTCGCCTAAATAGTGCAAAAGGGACCGTCAGGGACGCCACCGCTCGCCACGATGGCAATCTTGCCAGCGCCGCTTGCCACCGCGCGCCGCTGGCTGCACAGCCTCCCGCCACGTATGCCTGGAAGGGTCCCAGAGCGACACATTGGTGGAAGTGCTGGAGCGCGGGCACGGAGTGGTGCCTTGCCGCGGTCGTTGTCTTGTCGCGTCCGGGAGCTTGTCGCTCACCGGGCCTTGCCGGGACGCGTGGTGCGTCGCGGCAAGTTCCTTGAGATGCCTTGGTTGGCCTTCCCGGCAAGCTCCTCTTGCCGGGGTCTTGTCTCCTTAAGCGCCTTGCCTTGGTTGGCCTTCCCGGCAAGCTCCTCTTGCTGGGGTCTTGTCTCCTTGGCTTGGATACTTTGTCCTTGAATGGCTCCAAAGGAACCACGGAGGATCTTGGCGGTCACCCGGCAAGCCTTGCCGCGGGATGCTGCGACTGCCCGTGCACAAGTTCGGGATACTAGGGTACCCCTACTCTAGTACACCGATAGTATGCTTGAAGTATTATCATTTTTATGTCAATATGTACTTTTGTCTTGAATCTTCCGGATCTGAATATTCATACCACAATTAAGAAGAATTACATTAAAATTATGCCAATTAGCACTCCGCATCAAAAATTCTCTTTTTATCATTTACCTACTCGAGGACGAGCAGGAATTAAGCTTGGGGATGCTTGATACGTCTCCAACATATCTATAATTTTTGATTGCTCCATGCTATATTATCTACTGTTTTGGACTATATTGGGCTTTATTTTCCACTTTTATATTATTTTTGGGACTAACCTATTAACCGGAGGCCCAGCCCAGAATTGCTATTTTTTTGCCTATTTCAGTGTTTCGGAGAAACAGAATATCAAACGGAGTCCAAACGGAATGAAACCTTCGGAAACGTGATTTTCTCATCAGATAAGATCCAAGAGACTTGGACCCTCCGTCAAGAAAGCCACGAGGCGGTCACGAGGGTGGAGGGCGCGCCCCCCTAGGGCGCGCCCCCTTGCCTCGTGGGCCCCTCGAAGCTCCACTGACGTACTTCCTCCTCCTATATATACCTACGTACCCCCAAACGACCGGGACAGAGAAAAAAACCTAATTCCACCGCCGCAACTTTCTGTATCCACGAGATCCCATCTTGGGGCCTGTTCTGGAGCTCCGCCGGAGGGGGCATTGATCACGGAGGGCTTCTACATCATCATCCAAGCCCCTCCGATGAAGTGTGAGTAGTTTACTTCAGACCTACTGGTCCATAGTTAGTAGCTAGATGGCTTCTTCTCTCCTTTTGGATCTCAATACAATGTTCTCCCCCTCTCTTGTGGAGATCTATTTGATGTAATCTTCTTTTTGCGGTGTGTTTGTTGAGACCGATGAATTGTAG
Organism: Triticum urartu; assembly: GCF_003073215.2. Taxonomy (NCBI): domain Eukaryota; kingdom Viridiplantae; phylum Streptophyta; class Magnoliopsida; order Poales; family Poaceae; genus Triticum; species Triticum urartu. The sequence goes on from NC_053026.1 coordinate 523,998,809, forward strand.
GTTTATGATCCAGTCTATCTATGAATAATATTTGAATCTTCTCTGAATTCTTTTATGTATGATTGGTTATTTTTGCAAGTCTCTTCGAATTATCAGTTTGGTTTGGCCTACTAGATTGGTTTTTCTTGCACTACAAGAAATATGTCAATTAGTGACCTTCTTTCAGTGACCCTGGAAGAATTGGTCATAGATCTATGACCATTTCAGACCAATTGGTCAAAAGCTGTTCGGGGGGCTCCAAACCCTAAACCATTGCGACCATTTTGGTCAGAAAGGTCATAATTTCCTTACACGAAATGGTCATAAAGCAAACAACGCTAGTCCGCTGCCTTATTTCTAGTTGTTAACGACCAATATAGATGGTCATAGCCCTGTAAATTGTGGTGGGTTGCGATGACTAGGCGCCATCTCATCAGTTTTGCCTATGTGTCATGTCCATGTGTCAATTCTTTCCCTAGGTTGTGAAGCAACCTATATTTCTATTATTCCAAAAATTCCCAAAAAATTCTCATAAATTGTTTGGATCATATCTTCGTCAAATATGTCAAAAACCTTCCTTGCCTAGTTCAAAAAATAATTCAACAATATTCATTTTCCTATTTTGTTCAGAGCAGCACTTTGTGAAGGAAGTACCACTTTGGCATGTCCAAATAGTATCCATTTTCTACAGTGCTTTCCTATGCCCAAATAACCATCCTCCGCCAAATGCCAGCTCAATCCATTCATTATTTTGAGCCCAGCTTCAACATTCGTATTTATGTCCAGTGTGGCAGTTTGCAAAGCAAGTATCACCTAGGATCCTCCTTTTGAGCTGAAAATTTGTGAAGACGGTCTTCTTATTAACTGATCATCCTCAGCCAAAACTCACGCCCATTAGCCATGTACATTTCCCGTACCGCTGATCAAACACTTGGCTGCTAATTCATGTTTGAGCATCGATCGGTCTCCTCGTGAGAATCTTATGTTGTAATTTTCTTCCTAGCACCTACCTGGGGAGTGCCCAACCCACTAGACATGCCTAGGCCGCCCAGAACATATGGCAACGCCACGTTCACGCGGTGACCACTCGACGGGCATGCGAGTTTACGCGCTCTAGAGTTGGGGCCCTCGGCCACCGCCCAAACCTCGACGTATCGCCACCAAACCATGTATTTATGATTAAATAGGTACTTATGTAACTAGAAATGATTTTTGGAAAAAATAAATAGCAAACTATGAGGCAGCTGGAGTTCAAATTTGACCCGCTTCCACCTGAATCGGCGGAAATTTGTCTTTTTCATGAGAGGTGGATCAAAACTTTTTACACCCAAACATTTTGTGAATTGTGCATTAAATATGTCCTAGTATTTTAGAAAATTGATTTGGTCCAATTTTGCAACAATTATTTGGGAGGTCCTTCACAAAAAACTCATTTCGGGCACTCAGAAAATGGAAAATGAATTTTCCGTGCAAAGATAATGAAAACTCCCTTAGGCAACATTGTTTGGAATTCCAAGATGCACCCTTGTGCACAATATGAGATCATTTGAACAAACTATGCCATGAATGTGGCCATAAGATTGATCATTTGGCTTGAAAGCCATTGATATCCACGCATGATAGCTCGTTTCTAAGAACACTTTTTTAAAATAATTATTGTATTACAAGTTTATTATTTTTCCTGGTAACTTGGCCACATATAATGATACAATGCGAAGGTTCTCTAATTTTTTGATTTTTTTGAATTTTTTAAGCCCGTATCAAAATGCGGTCAAAACGGCGAGCATGACCGTTTCTAGCTAGTGGTTGAATCTTGGAAAACTTTTGGTGTTTCTATGATTAAATAGATACTTTTCTACATAAAAATTATTTTTGGGAAAAATAAAGAGGAAACTATGAGGCAGCTACAGTTCAAATTTGACCCACTTCCACCCGAATCGGCAGAAATTTGTCTTTTTCACGAGAGGTGGATCAAAGATTTTGACACCCAACCATTTGATCAATTGTGCATTAAATATTTCCTAATATTTTAGAAAAATGTTTTGGTCTAATTTTGCAACAATTATTTGGTAGGTCCTTCACAAAAAACGTCATTTTGAACATTCGGAAAATGGGAAATGGTTTTTTCGTGCAAAGAAAATGAAAACTTCCTTAGGAAACTTTGTTTGGAATTCCAATATTCACCCTTGTGCACAATATGAGATAATTTGAACAAACTATGCCATGAATGTGGCCATAAGATTTATCATTTGGCTTGAAAGCCATGAATTTTCACGCATGATAGCTCATTTCTGAGAACACATTTTTAAAATAATTGCCGTATTACAAGTTTATTATTTTTCCTGGTAACTTGGTCACATATGATGACGCAATGCGAAGGCTTTCCAATTTATTGAATGTTTTTGAATTTTTTATGCCCGTTTCAAAATGCGGTCAAAACGGCGGGAATGACCGTTCCTAGCTAGTGGTCGAATCTTGGAATGTTTTTGGTATTTCTCTGATTAAATAGATACTTTTGTACCTAGAAATGAATTTTGGAAAAAATAAATAGCAAACTATGAGGCAGCCGCAGTTCAAATTTGACCCGCTTTCAACTGAAACGGCGGAAATTTGTCTTTTTCACCAGAGGTGGATCAAAACTTTTGCCACCCAACCATTTGGTCAATTGTGCATTAAATATGGCCTAGTATTTTAGAAAATTGATTTGGTCCAATTTTACAACAAATATTTGGTAGGCTCTTCACAAAAAAAACCATTTTTACCACAAGAAAATGATTAAAAATATCTAGAAAGATAAAAAATGCATGCAAATCGGTGATCATCCATAAAAATGGGGTCTAACTTGAGTGAAAAATTTAGTTGTGCCGTTTTACAAAATATTTTGATAGTTGCTTCACAAAATTCCCCTATTTTTAGTGCTTAGAAACTATTTTAAATCACTGATCTTCCGAACCAATCAGGGCTCTTCCCACGGATCAATGACATGGCGTCCATCCATCCCACATCCATCCATCCATCCATCTATCTACAGAAAAAAAGAAACAAAAAAGAAAAAGAGACACCCCACGCACCCCCAACCCTAGATCAAACCCCTCCCCCATCGCACCCCTCCTACCTCCTCTCAATCTCCTTGCCGCCGCTGCCACCTCCCCCTCCCCGTCCCCGGCCCCTCCCGATCCACCTCCTCCCCGTCCTCTTCCAACCAGCGCCGACCTCGTCGTCCTCCTCACTGACGCCGACCTCGTCCCTCCCTCCCTTCCTAGCGCCGCACCCTCCCCGCCAGCCCCATACGCACGGATCCGGCGTCTTCGACCTCGATTTCACTTCCCATCCCCCTTCCCCACGCTCCTCTCGAGCTCCGGATCCCCGGCCGCGACGACCCCTTCCTCAGCTTCCTCCGGGAACCCTGTCCCCTCAGATCCGCCCGCCGCCACATCATGGCCGAGTTCTACGTGCCCTGGTGCGGCCACTGCCGCGCGCTCGCGCCTCACTGTAGGGGATTGACGTCGCGCTGTCCAAGGTGGACGCCGTCGAGGACCACAACCTGGCACAGGCACACGACGTGCAGGGCTACCCACCCTACTCTTCTTCATCGACGGTGTTGGAAATATGCCCTAGAGGCAATAATAAAATGGTTATTATTATATTGTCTTATTCATGATAATTGTCTATTGTTCATGCTATAATTGTGTTATCCGGAAATCGTAATACATGTGTGAATACATAGACCACAACACGTCCCTAGTGAGCCTCTAGTTAACTAGCTCGTTGATCAAAAGATAGTCATGGTTTCCTGACTATGGACATTAGATGTTATTGATTACGGGATCACATCATTAGGAGAATGATGTGATGGACAAGACACAATCCTAAGCATAGCTCAAAGATCGTGTAGTTCGTTTGCTAGAGCTTTTCCGAATGTCAAGTATCATTTCCTTAGACCATGAGATTGTGCAACTCCCGGATACCGTAGGAGTGCTTTGGCTGTCCCAAACGTCACAACATAACTGGGTGACTATAAAGGTGCACTGCGGGTATCTCCGAAAGTGTCTGTTGGGTTGGCACGAATCAAGACTGGGATTTGTCACTCCGTATGACGGAGAGGTATCTCTGGGCCCACTCGGTAATGCATCATCATAATGAGCTCAATGTGACCAAGTGGTTGATCACGGGATCATGCATTACGGTAAGAGTAAAGTGACTTTCCGGTAACGAGATTGAACGAGGTATTGCGATACCGACGATCGAGTCTCGGGCGAGTAACGTACCGATTGACAAAGGGAATTGTATACGGGATTGATTGAATCCACGACATCGTGGTTCATCCGATGAGATCGTCGAGGAGCATGTGGGAGCCAATATGGGTATCCAGATCCCTCTATTGGTTATTGACCGGAGAGTCGTCTCGGTCATGTCTGCGTGTCTCCCGAACCCGTAGGGTCTACACACTTAAGGTTTAGTGACACTAGGGTTGTAGAGATATTAGTATGCGGTAACCCGAAAGTTGTTCGGAGTCCCGGATAAGATCCCGGACGTCACGAGGAGTTCCGGAATGGTCCGGAGGTCAAGAATTATATATAGGAAGTCCAGTTTCGGCCATCGGGAAAGTTTCGGGGGTCACCGGTATTATACCGGGACCACCGGAAGGGTCCCCGGGGGTCCACCGGGTGGGGCCACCTATCTCGGAGGGCCCCATGGGCTGAAGCGAGGAAGGGAACCAGCCCCTGGTGGGCTGGTGCGCCCCCCCTTGGGCCTCCCCCTGCGCCTAGGGTTGGAAACCCTAGGGGTGGGGGGGGGGGGGCGCCCCACTTGGCTTGGGGGGCAAGCCACCCCCCTTGGCCGCCGCCCCCCTTGCACTAGTAGAAAAAGGGTCAAACGTGAAGCACATTAGTGCCGGTTTGTATTTGAGCCGGCACTAATGTATACATTAGTGCCGGTTCCAACGGCTAGCCGGGCCGCTTTCATTAGTACCGGTTTGTGGCAAACCTTTAGCACCGGTTTGTGCCACGAACCGGTACTAATGAGAGTGGTGGCAGGATGTTGTCAGAGTGGGGCCCCTCCAGCACCTTTAGTACCGGTTCGTGCCACGAACCGGTACTAAAGGTTGTCCTATATAAACCCTTCGTCCACCGGCACTCTGTTCTTCCCCCTTTCCCCTCTCCGGCCCTCTCCCCTGTTCTTCCCTTCTTCCTCTCGAGTTCATCACAAAATTTGCCCAAAATTTGTCAAGATTTGAAGGCCCTCATCCATTCAAATGATCACAAAGGTTAGCAACTTTGTCCTTTCATCTCTCATTGCTAGATTAGCTCTTGCATTGCTTTATATAGTGATTAATTTGTGAGTTTAGTTATTTGGGAGGATATATATATATATATGTGCTAGTATTTGATTTATATGCAATTTGAGGTCAAAAATAACACTTAGTTTGCATATGTAGGTGTGGTTTACTTAGTGCCTTCTAAATCTCCATCGTAGCCACCGTCGATCGCCCGCACCGTCCCGTCGCCGGCACCACCTTGTGGTGAGCCTCTTGTTCATGAAATTTTATAAAAAAATTGATGTTTGTGTGATTTCTATATATAGTTACTCGTATAATTATCTTACCCGTACGTTGTTTGTTATACATATAGTGCCACGGTTTTGATATCCGTCCCCGTCGGCCCTAGTCCTTGTTATGATTCGGATGTGGTATGTATATTCTCTTTTAAAACTAGTTGCATTTCGTGTTTATGACAAATTATGCCCATCAAATTGACATAGAAATTTTTTCTAGGTGGTATCTGAACCGGAAATTCCAACCGACCCTATTGCCGAGAGGTTAAATTTAGTTGAAAGAGAAAACGAGTACTTGAAAGAAAAATTGAAAAGAATTGAGGGGGAGAAGATGGAATTGGAGTTGCATGTTGCCGATGTCGTCGATGATCACAAGATCAAGATGGAGAAAATGCGCTTGAAGATTAGAAAGATTAGAAAATATGCCATCGATAGTGAGGCTTGGTATCATTATGCTGTTGGATCCATTGTTACCTTAGTTGCGATCTTGATCGTATTTGTTGTTGCATTCAAATGCTTTAGCTAGAGAGTTATTTGTTTGTTGCATTTAAGTGTTGTATGAACTTTATGTATGAACTTGTATTAATTTGGTCTATTCGGTGTTGTGTAATGAAGATGAGCCGGCAATGGATGTACGATGACCGATGCTCTCCCCAGTTCGTTGAGGGCGTGCGTACTTTTCTGCTTGCGGCTGAGGCAAACAAGCGGGCGGATGGTTTTATGCCTTGTCCATGTGCTCGCTGTAAGAATGGTCACAATTACTCTACGTCAAGAACCATTCACGTCCACCTGTTTAAGACCGGTTTCATGCCCCATTATAATGTTTGGACCAAGCACGGAGAAAGAGGGGTTATGATGGAAGACAATGAAGAAGAAGAGGACGACGACAGCTATCATGGCCATGGGTTCCCTGAATACGATGATACAACAATGGGGGAAGAAGCTGAGCCGGTAATGCGGGATGAAGTTGAGCCGGCAATGCGGGAAGAAGCTGAAGAAGAGGCATCAGATGAGCCCGTTGATGATCTAGGTCGGGCCATTGCCGATGCAAAGAGAAACTGCGCAAGTGATTTGGAGAAGAAGTTGCAGCGCATGTTAGAGGATCACAAAAAAATGTTGTACCCGAATTAAGTAGGTGACAAGAAAAAGCTGGGCACCACACTGGAATTGCTGCAATGGAAGGCAGAGAATGGTGTATCTGACAAGGGATTTGGAAAGTTGCTGGTAATGATAAAGGATATGCTTCCAAAGGACAACGAATTGCCCGAGAGTACGTACGAAGCAAAGAAGGCTGTCTGCCCTCTAGGGTTAGAGGTGCAGAAGATACATGCATGCCCTAATGATTGCATCCTCTACCGCGGTGAGTACGAGGATTTGAACGCTTTCCCGGTATGTGGTGCATTACGCTATAAGATCAGCCGTGATGACCCTGGTGATGTCGAGGGCCGGCGCCCCAGGAAGAAGATTCCTGCCAAGGTGATGTGGTATGCTCCTATAATACCACGGTTGAAACGTTTGTTCCAAAACAAAGAGCATGCCAAGGAGATGCGATGGCACAGAGAAGACCGTAAGAAAGACGAAAGTTGAGAGTACCCGCTGACTGGTCGCAGTGGAGAAAAATCGAAAGAAAGTACGGGAAGGAGTTTGCAGATGACGCAAGGAGCGTATGGTTTGGTCTAAGCACAGATGGCATTAATCCTTTTGGGGAGCAGAGCAGCAACCATAGCACCTGGCCTGTGACTCTATGTTTGTATAACCTTCCTCCTTGGTTGTGCATGAAGCGGAAGTTCATTATGATGCCAGTGCTCATCCAAGGCCCTAAGCAACCCGGCAACGACATTAATGTGTACCTAAGGCCATTAGTTGAAGAACTCTTACAACTGTGGAATGGAATAGGTGTACGTGCGTGGGATGAGCACATGGGGGAAGAATTTGACCTAAAGGCGTTGCTGTTCGTGACCATCAATGATTGGCCTGCTCTCAGTAACCTTTCAGGACAGACAAACAAGGGATACCGCGCATGCACGCACTGTTTGGACGATACCGACAGTATATATTTGGCTAATAAGAATGTGTACCTGGGACATCGTCGATTTCTACCCAGCAGGCATCCCGTAAGAAAGAAAGGCAAGCATTTCAAAGGTGAGGCGGATCACCGGACGAAGCCTCGCCACCGTACTGGTGCTGATGTACATGATATGGTCAAGGATTTGAAGGTGGTCTTTGGAAAGGGTCCTGGTGGACAACCTGTTCCGAATGACGCTGACGGACGCGCACCCATGTGGAAGAAGAAATCTATAGTTTGGGACCTGCCCTATTGGAAAGACCTCGAGGTCCGCTCCGCAATCGACGTGATGCACGTGACGAAGAATCTTTGTGTGACCCTGCTTGGCTTCTTGGGCGTGTATGGGAAGACAAAAGATACACCTGAGGCACGGGAGGACCAGCAACGTATGCACGGAAAAGACGGCATACATCAGGGTCATGCAAGCTACGCTCTTACCAAAGAAGAGAAGGAAATCTTCTTTGAATGCCTGCTCAGTATTAAGGTACCGTCTGGCTTCTCGTCGAATATAAAGGGAATAATAAACATGGCAGAGAAAAAGTTCCAGAACCTAAAGTCTCATGACTGCCACGTCATTATGACACAACTGCTTCTGGTTGCATTGAGGGGGCTTCTACCGGAAAACGTTCGATTAGCCATTGTGAAGCTATGTGCATTTCTCAATGCAATCTCTCAGAAGGTAATCGATCCAGAAATCATACCAAGGTTACAGAATGATTTGGTGCAATGTCTTGTCAGTTTCGAGTTGGTGTTCCCACCATCCTTCTTCAACATCATGACGCACGTCCTAGTTTACCTATGCGAAGAGATTAACATTTTGGGTCCTGTATTTCTACACAATATGTTCCCCTTTGAGAGGTTCATGGGAGTCTTAAAGAAATATGTTCATAACCGTGCTAGGCCAGAAGGAAGCATCTCCAAGGGCCGTCAAAATGAGGAGGTCATTGAGTTTTGTATTGACTTTATTCCTGACCTTAAGCCGATTGGTGTTCCTGAATCGCAGTATAAGGGCAGACTGGATGGAAAAGGCACGCTAGGAGGGGAACAAATAATATGTATGGACGGACATTCTCTCACTGAAGCACACTACACAGTTCTACAGAATTCCGCCTTGGTGGCTCCGTATATGGATGAACACAAGAATTTGCTACGCTCCAAACACCCGGAGCGGTCTGATGACTGGATTACACGTGAACAAACCAGGAGTTTCGCCAGTTGGTTGCAAGCACGTACCATGCATGACACCTCTATTGAAGATGACCTGTACTTGCTGTCCCAGTTACCATCTTCGAATATAATGAATTTCAAAGGGTACGAGATAAATGGTAATACATTTTACACGATCGCCCAAGGTAAGAAGAGCACCAACCAAAACAGTGGTGTCCGCTTTGATGCAGAAACCAAGACGGGAAAGGAAACATATTATGGTTATATACAGGACATATGGGAACTTGACTATCAACGTGGTTTGAAGGTCCCTTTGTTTCGGTGCAAATGGGTCAATATGACACGAGGCGGGGTAACGGAAGACCCGCAGTACGGAATGACAACAGTGGATCTCAACAATCTTGCGTATGCAGATGAACCATTCGTCCTAGCCAATGATGTGGCACAGGTTTTCTATGTGAAGGACATGTCTACCAAGCCAAGAAAAAGAAAAGATAAGGAAGCGAATGCATCGTACGATGAGTCAAAGCGGCACATAGTTCTTTCTGGGAAGAGAAACATCATGGTAGCGGATGACAAGACAGACAAGTCAGAAGATTATGAAAAGTTTGATGAAATTGCTCCATTCACAGTGAATATTGACCCGAGCATCCCGTTAAATGATGAAGATTTTCCATGGCTACGACGCAAAGGGACACACGCGAAGAAAAAGTTTCACACCCAAAGATCTGGGATGTGATCGGCTTAACTATCATCACTTTCTTCTGTGTTTCACACCCAGGAGGGAATCTCTGTAATAGTTAGGGTAGCTAGTTATGTGTTTTGGCATTTGAAACGCGAAGAAATTTATGTGCAAGAAAATTCTTTCATGCATTTATTGATTTTTTCAGCTAAATGACCCTGAAATTGAAAAGCATTTCAAATGAACTCAGAAAAGGATGAAAGTTGGCATGGTATCATAATTTCAACCACATAGCATGTGCAAAAAAGTAGAGAGGGTTACCGCAAAAACTGGATGCACTTCGTGTACAAAATGGACAATCTGTTTCGAAGTATCAGGGTTTCGGACGAAAACTCATCCGTTACAAAGGCATTTCATTTTAAAATAACTTAAGCATTACCAAATTGAATATAATGATAAAACACACTAATATTAAACATAAGAAAAAAGAATCACTGGAAAATGTATTTTTAAAGTTAAGTTATTCACAAACTAGTGATTCACACAAATTTCAAATAATTCAAAATTTAAACTATTCAAATTTAAAAACTACCGGCACTAACTGAAAGTTTCTAAAAACTATCAAAAATATTCACAAAGAAACTCTAAATACAGCAAAAAACAACTAAAAATAAATAAAACAAAATAAATAAAGCAAAAAAGAAAAACTAAATGAAAAAAGCCCACCTATCGGGCCACAGCGGCCTGCATACGACTAGAAACCCAACCTGTTGTTGGGCCAGGATGCAGGCCCGCAAGCCCAATAGGCCCCACAGGGCAGAGTAGGAGAGGTAGGCCCAGAAGGCTTGCTTTAGAGAGGAGCTCGAGACAGCAGCGGCGGCGGGGCTTATAAGCAGGTGTGAGCGCCCTTCGGAAATTGTTATAATATATATAATGTCAAATGTTATAGAAATGTTAGAAATTTTGGAAATGTTAGTTTTAGCTAGCTAGATGAATTAGATTAATTTCAAATTGTTAGACGATGATCGATGTTTTTTTAGTTTCTTATATTTTTAGTTATAAAATTTAGAATTTGCATATATGAAATCATCACAATCCATGATTTAAAAAATGTTACTTTACTTTTGCGGCATATAGTATTTTGTTGTCGACGATGCCCGGCCCGCATCCTCGCCGTCGACACGTCCGCGATGACGTCCTGCTTCAGAGGACCCATGTCGCAGAAGAGACACCCCGCAGCTATGGTGCGTAGCGGTACCAGTCGAGGTCATAGTACAGGAAGTACAGGCGGAGGCAAGCGATATAAATATGGTCCAAACCTCACTACTCCTCTTCCTGTGAGGGCTTACGACAGGACCGAGGAGCAAACCAATGCCATAGTGCGGGCAGAAGTCGACGCCCATTTTGGACCGAAACCGCCACCGCCGCCAAGGGAGAAAGTGCCTGTGGAAGTAGTTGACCACTTCATTCGTATGGCTCAACCACCAGCTCCTAAGCCTGTTGACACAGACTATGAGCGCCACATCAGGAAGTTACATCGACAACGTCTACAGAAGGAGGCGAGCTCGAGCTCGAGCAAACAACAAGCAGCTGTCGAAAAATGCGGGAAAACCGTTGCCCAGCTGGGAGAACAGGCGGCGCAATCGACCCCCCCGCTTGTTGTGCCGCCAACAACACGTGACAGTACGCGCGCCCAATATTATTGTGGCCAAATAGTTTACGTTCCCAAGGTGGGAGATGTGGTAATAACCCAGGAGCATATAATGCAGGCTGAAGAACTCAAGATCACTGTTGGACAACTCCTCGAGATCGAGGACATGCCTGGGATTACAGAGGAGGAAATAAAACGGAAATATGTCCGGGGCCAACCTTTGGTCGAGCCAGAAGATGTCAAGAAGCTCCCAACGAGAATGTATGAATTGCATCAATGGTACATGGACATTATCAAGAGATCCGATCGAGAGTGTCTCATGGTGTATGTCAAGAAGGATCATTACTACCATGAGAAAGCTGTGGCCATTGAGTATTCTGAACTGTTTCAGTTATACAATCAAGACGCACTCGACAAATCTATCGTCAGTTGCTATTGTTTGTAAGTGATTTCTTTCTGTAATTTAAGTCTCAAGCTAGCTGTAGTGATCCTTTTGATCAATCATTACCTGTAATTATCCTCACTATATTCTTTTCTATGGTATTATGCAGGATGAAGATGTATGAAATGAGAAAAGGTGGACGCTATGGCATTGGGTTCATTGACCCAAACACCGTTAATCAATACACATGGAAAATGAGCAAGTATTATGAAAAGCAGGTAGAGGACAGCATGCTAGAGTTCTTGAAGCGCCTCAAATACAACGAAGATATACTACTTCCTTACAACTTCGAGTGAGTCACACTTTCTTGTACTACAAATTCTCTGTTTTTGCCTACTAGCTAGCTACATGTTTTTGCTTACATATGCCAGCTTAATTAAGACATGCAAACGTGTGTGCATGCAGATTTCACTGGATCTTGTGTATCATTAAAGTTGACGCCGGAACAGTTGAAATACTGGACTCGCTACTCAAAGCAAATAGTGACTACAACATCTTGTATGGGATAGTCAACAGGTAATTTCAATCATTATTAACTATATATCTCGGCCTATTTAGTTCGTCATTTCATGATATGAGCTATTTAATAACCCCTTTATTCATTTTCTTTGTCAGCAGGCAGGGCTTGGGCAAGGTTCATCAGCGTCACGGAAGGCGAATGGAAACCACAGCTGAAATGGTTTCGATCCAAGGTAAGTAATTAAGTAGTACTAGCTAGCTAGCTAGCTGCCATCTCTTTAATTATCATGCTTGATTAATTATTATCTGATCAAATTAAATTCCATTCTCGTAATAAAGGCCCTGAAGCAGGCGCAGGGGACTAATCTGTGTGCATACTGCATTTGCGAGAACATTCGCATGATGGCGTCCGAAAGGAGCAGATCTCAAAGACAGGAATGGGTACGCTTGTCAGAACACTATTCACAATTTTTACACCATTATTGATATCTAGTCACACAACTAATACACATGCATATTGATCTCCTTCTTAACAGTTCAAAGAGGTGCGGGACAAGCTCCTAGAAACGGAGCGCGTAGAAGCACTTCAAGAGGAAATAGCGGGATTTTTGCTCGACCAGGTCATAAATCCGAAGGGAGAATACTATTACCCGCTACTGCCCCCATCGAACAGGTCATGAACCACTTCCAATTGTCATCATGCTCCGAAGGCACCAATTAGGCTAATGCCACTAGCTCCGAAGGCAACATGCATATGTAGGAGAAATTGTATATAGCTATACATGTGTGTATGTGTAAATTAATATGGTGGTTTGTGAGACATTGATGATATATATATGATTGGTTCTACTAGAAATTCTATTTATATATATATATGCATAACGTGTACAATGTGTAGTACCGTAAAATACCAGCAAACGAAAAAGAATTAAAATGGAAAACACAAAATTAAATGAAAAAGAAATCAAAAACCAAAAATCCCCCAAACATTTTAGTACCGGTTGGTGTTACCAACCGGTACTAAAGGGCTCCCGGCTCCCGGAGCTGGCTCGTGCCACGTGGTTGCCCTTTAGCACCGGTTCATGCTGAACCGGTACTAAAGGGGGGGGGGGGCTTCAGTGCCGAAATGTTAGTGCCGGTTCCGAAACCGGCACTAAAGGGCCTTACGAACCGGTGCTATTGCCCGGTTCTGCACTAGTGCTGAGATCCAATCTCTAGGGCCGGCGCCCCCTCCTAGGGGCCATATATATAGTGGGGGGGAGGGAGGGCAGCCGCACCCTAGCCCCTGGCACCTCCCTCTCCCTCCGGTGACACCTCTCCCTCTCGGTGAGCTTGGCGAATCCCTGCCAAGAACACCGTTGCTACCACCACCACGCCGTCGTGCTGATATCCATCAACCTCTCCTTCCCCCTTGCTGGATCAAGAAGGAGGAGACGTCTTCCCAACCATACGTGTGTTGAACGCGAAGGTGTCGTCCGTTCGGCACTCGGTCATCGGTGATTTGGATCACGACGAGTACGACTCCATCAACCCCATTCTCTTGAACGCTTCCGCGCGCGATCTACAAGGGTATGTAGATGCACTCCCCTTTCCCTCGTTGCTAGATAACTCCATAGATTGATCTTGGTGATGCGTAGAAAATTTTAAATTCTGCTACGTTCCCCAATAGTGGCATCATGAGCTAGGTCTATGCGTAGTTTCTATGCACGAGTAGAAAACAAAGCAGTTGTGGGCGTCGATATTGTCAATTTACTTGCCGTTACTAGTCTTATATTGATTCGGCAGCATCGTGGGATGAAGCGGCCCGGACCGACCTTACACGTACGCTTACGTGAGACTGGTTCCACCGACTGACATGCACTAGTTGCATAAGGTGGCTAGCGGGTGTCTGTCTCTCCCACTTTAGTCGGATCGGATTCGATGAAAAGGGTCCTTATGAAGGGTAAATAGAAATTGGCATATCACGTTGTGGTTTTGGTGTAGGTAAGAAACGTTCTTGCTAGAAACCTATAGCAGCCACGTAAAAACTTGCAACAACAATTAGAGGACGTCTAACTTGTTTTTGCAGCATGTGCCGTGTAATGTGATATGGCCAAAAGGATGTGATGAATGATATATGTGATGTATGAGATTGATCATGTTCTTGTAATAGGAATCACGACTTGCATGTCGATGAGTATGACAACCGGCAGGAGCCATAGGAGTTGTCTTAATTTATTTATGACCTGCGTGTCAACATAAACGTCATGTAATTACTTTACTTTATTGCTAAACCGTTAGCCATAGTAGTAGAAGTAATAGATGACGAGACAACTTCATGAAGACACGTGATGGAGATCATGGTGTCATGCCGGTGATGATGATGATCATGGCGCCCCGAAGATGGAGATCAAAAGGAGCAAATGATATTGGCCATATCATGTCACTATTTGATTGCATGTGATGTTTATCATGTTTTTACATCTTATTTGCTTAGAACGACGGTAGCTTAAATAAGATGATCCCTGACATAATTTCAAGAAAGTGTTCCCCCTAATTGTGCACCGTTGCGAAGGTTCGTTGTTTCGAAGCACCACGTGATGATCAGGTGTGATAGATTCTAACGTTCGAATAGAATGGGTGTATGCCATATTTACACACGCAATACACTTAGGTTGACTTGACGAGCCTAGCATGTACAGACATGGCCTCGGAACACGGAAGACCGAAAGGTCAAGCATGAGTCGTATAGAAGATACGATCAACATGAAGATGTTCACCGATGTTGACTAGTCCGTCTCACGTGATGATCGGACACTGCCTAGTTGACTCGGATCATATTTCACTTAGATGACTAGAGGGATGTCTATCTGAGTGGGAGTTCATTGAATAATTTCATTAGATGAACTTAATTATCATGAACTTAGTCTAAAATCTTTACAATGTGTCTTGTAGATCAAATGGCCCACACTAATGTTGCCCTCAACTTCAACGCGTTCCTAGAGAAAACCAAGCTGAAAGATGATGGCAACAACTATACGGACTGGGTCCGGAACGTGAGGATCATCCTCATAGCTGCCAAGAAAGATTATGTCCTAGAAGCACCGCTAGGTGACGCACCCATCCCAGAGAACCAAGACGTTATGAACGCTTGGCTGTCACGTGCTGATGATTACTCCCTCGTTCAGTGCGGCATGCTTTACAGCTTAGAACCGGGGCTCCAAAAGCGTTTTGAGCAACACAGAGCATATGAGATGTTCAAAGAGCTGAAAATGGTTTTCCAAGCTCATGCCCGGGTCGAGAGATATGAAGTCTCCGACAAGTTCTTCAGTTGTAAGATGGAGGAAAATAGTTCTGTTAGTGAGCACATACTCAAAATGTCTGGGTTGCATAACCGCTTGACTCAGCTGGGAGTTAATCTCCCAGATGACGCGGTCATTGACAGAATCCTTCAGTCGCTTCCACCGAGCTACAAGAGCTTTGTGATGAACTTCAATATGCAGGGGATGGAAAAGACCATTCCTGAGGTATATTCAATGCTGAAATCAGCGGAGGTGGAGATCAAAAAGGAACATCAAGTGTTGATGGTGAATAAAACCACTAAGTTTAAGAAAGTCAAGGGCAAGAAGAACTTCAAGAAGGACGGCAAGGGGGTTAACGCGCCCGGTAAGCAAGCTGCCAGGAAGAAGCCAAAGAATGGACCCAAGCCCGAGACTGAGTGTTTTTATTGCAAGGGAAGTGGTCACTGGAAGCGGAACTGCCCCAAATACTTAGCGGACAAGAAGGCCGGCAACACTAAAGGTATATGTGATATACATGTAATTGATGTGTACCTTACCAGTACTCGTAGTAGCTCCTGGGTATTTGATACCGGTGCGGTTGCTCACATTTGTAACTCAAAGCAGGAGCTGCGGAATAAACAGAGAATGGCGAAGGACGAGGTGACGATGTGCGTCGGGAATGGTTCCAAGGTCGATGAGATCGCCGTCGGCATGCTGCCTCTACATTTACCTACGGGATTAGTTTTGAACCTCAATAATTGTTATTTAGTGCCAGCTTTGAGCATGAACATTGTATCAGGATGTCGTTTAATTCGAGATGGCTACTCATTTAAATACGAGAATAATGGTTGTTCTATTTATATGAGAGATATGTTTTATGGTCATGACCCGCTGGTGAATGGTTTATTCTTAATGAATCTAGAGCGTAATGTTACACATATTCATAGTGTGAATACCAAAAGATGTAAGGTTGATAATGATAGCCCACATACTTGTGGCACTGCCGCCTTCGTCACATAGGTGTCAAACGCATGAAGAAGCTCCATGCAGATAGACTTTTGGAGTCTCTTGATTACGAATCATTTGACATGTGCGAACCATGCCTCATCGGTAAAATGACCAAGACTCCGTTCTCAGGAACAATGGAGCGAGCAACCAACTTATTGGAAATCATTCATACTGATGTGTGCGGTCCAATGAGTGTTGAGGCTCGCGGTGGCTATCGTTATGTTCTCACCCTCACTGATGACTTGAGTAGATATGGGTATGTCTACTTAATGAAACACAAGTCTGAGACCTTTGAAAAGTTCAAGGAATTTCAGAGTGAGGTTGAGAATCAACGTGACAGGAAAATCGAGTTCTTGCGATTAGATCGTGGGGGAGAATACTTGAGTCACGAATTTGGCACGCACGTAAGGAAATGTGGAATAGTTTCACAACTCACGCCGCCTGGAACACCTCAGCGTAATGGTGTGGCCGAACATCGTAGTCGCACTCTATTGGATATGGTGTGATCTATGATGTCTCTTACCGATCTACCGCTGTCATTTTGGGGCTATGCTTTAGAGACTGCCGCATTCGCTTTAAATAAGGCTCCATCGAAATCCGTTGAGACGACACCGTATGAATTATGGTTTGGGAAGAAACCTAAGCTGTCGTTTCTAAAAGTTTGGGGATGCGATGCTTATGCAAGAAACTTCAACCTGAAAAGCTCGAACCCAAATCGGAAAAATGCGTCTTCATAGGATACCCTAAAGAAACTATTGGGTATACCATCTACCTCAGATCCGAAGGCAAGATCTTTGTTGCCAAGAATGGATTCTTTCTAGAGAGAGAGTTTCTCTCGAAAGAAGTAAGTGGGAGGAAAGTAGAACTTGATGAAGTATTGCCTCTTGAACCGGAGAGTGGCACAGCTCAATAAAATGTTCCTGAGGTGCCTGCACCGACTAGAGAGGAAGTTAATGATGATGATCATGAAACTTCAGATCAAGTTGCTACTGAACTTCGTAGGTCCACAAGGGCATGTTCAGCACCAGAGTGGTACGGCAACCCTGTCCTAGAAATCATGTTGTTAGACAATGGTGAACCTTTGAACTATGAAGAAGCGATGGCGGGCCCAGATTCCGACAAATGGCTGGAAGCCATGAAATCTGAGATAGGATCCATGTATAAAATGAAGTATGGACTTTGACTGACTTGACCGATGATCCGCGAGCCATAGAAAATAAATGGATTTTTAAGAAGAAGACAGACGCGGATGGTAATGTAACCATCTATAAAGCTCGGCTTGTCGCTAAGGGTTATCGACAAGTTCAAGGGGTTGACTACGATGAGACTTTCTCACCCGTAGCGAAGCTGAAGTCCGTCTGAATCATGTTAGCAATTGCCGCATTCTATGATTATGAGATATGGCAAATGGACGTCAAAACGGCATTCCTTAATGGTTTCCTTAAGGAAGAATTGTATATGATGCAGCCGGAAGGTTTTGTCGATCCTAAGAATGCTGACAAGGTGTGCAAGCTCCAACGCTCGATCTATAGGTTGGTGCAAGCATCTCGGAGTTGGAACATTCGTTTTGATGAGATGATCAAAGCATTTGGCTTTACGCAGACTTATGGAGAAGCCTGCATTTACAAGAAAGTGAGTGGGAGCTCTGTAGCATTTTTCATATTGTATGTGGATGACATACTGTTGATGGGAAATGATATAGAATTCTTGGAAAGCATAAAGGCCTACTTGAACAAGTGTTTTTCAATGAAGGATCTTGGAGAAGCTGCTTACATATTAGGCATCAAGATCTATAGAGATAGATCGAGACGCCTCATTGGTCTTTCACAGAGTACGTACCTTGACAAGATATTGAAGAAGTTCAATATGGATCAGTCAAAGAAGGGGTTCTTGCCTGTGTTGCAAGGTACGAGATTGAGCACGGCTCAATGCCCGACCACAGCAGAAGATAGAGAAAAGATGAGTGTCGTCCCCTATGCCTCGGCCATAGGGTCTATCATGTATGCTATGCTGTGTACCAGACCTGATGTAAACCTTGCCGTAAGTTTGGTAGGAAGGTACCAAAGTAATCCCGGCATGGAACACTGGACAACGGTCAAGAATATCCTAAAGTACCTGAAGAGGACTAAGGATATGTTTCTCGATTATGGAGGTGACGAAGATCTCGTCGTAAAGGGTTACGTCGATGCTAGCTTCGACACAGATCTGGATGACTCTAAGTCACAAACCGGATACGTGTATATTTTGAATGGTGGGACAGTAAGCTGGTGCAGTTGCAAGCAAAGCGTTGTGGTGGGATCTACATGTGAAGCGGAGTACATGGTAGCCTCGGAGGCAGCACAAGAAGCAATCTGGGTGAAGCAGTTCATTACCGACCTAGGAGTCATTCCAAATGCGTCGGGCCCGATGACTCTCTTCTGTGACAACACTGGAGCTATTGCCCTTGGCAAGGAGCGCAGGTTTCACAGGAAGACCAGGCATGTCAAGCGTCGCTTCAACTCCATTCTTGAAGGTGTTCAAAATGGAGACATAGATATTTGTAAAGTACATACGGACCTGAATGTAGCAGATCCGTTGACTAAACCTCTCCCTAGAGCAAAACATGATCAACACCAGAACTCTATGGGTGTTCGATTCATCACAATGTAACCAGATTACTGACTCTAGTGCAAGTGGGAGACTGTTGGAAATATGCCCTAGAGGCAATAATAAAATGGTTATTATTATATTTCCTTGTTCATGATAATTGTCTATTGTTCATGCTATAATTGTGTTATCTGGAAATCATAATACATGTGTGAATACACAGACCACAACACATCCCTAGTGAGCCTCTAGTTGAATAGCTCGTTGATCAAAAGATAGTCATGGTTTCCTGACTATGGATATTAGATGTCATTGATAACGGGATCATATCATTAGGAGAATGATGTGATGGACAAAGATCGTGTAGTTCGTTTGCTAGAGCTTTTCCGAATGTCAAGTATCATTTCCTTAGACCATGAGATTGTGCAACTCCCGGATACTGTAGGAGTGCTTTGGGTGTGCCAAACGTCACAACGTAACTGGGTGACTATAAAGGTGCACTACGGGTATCTCCGGAAGTGTCTATTGGGTTGGCACGAATCGAGACTTGGATTTGTCACTCCGTATGACGGAGAGGTATCTCTGGGCCCACTCGGTAATGCATCATCATAATGACCTCAATGTGACCAAGTGGTTGATCACGGGATCATGCATTACGGTACGAGTAAAGTGACTTGCCGGTAACGAGATTGAATGAGGTATTGGGATACCGACAATCGAGTCTCGGGCGAGAGTAACTTACCGATTGACAAAGGGAATTGTATATGGGACTGATTGAATCCACGACATCGTGGTTCATCCGATAAGATCATCGAGGAGCATGTGGGAGCCAACATGGGTATCCAGATCCCGCTGTTGGTTATTGATCGGAGAGTCGTCTCGGTCATGTCTGCGTGTCTCCCGAACCCGTAGGTTCTACACACTTAAGGTTCGGTGATGCTAGGGTTGTAGAGATATTAGTATGCGGTAACCCGAAAGTTGTTTGGAGTCTCGGATGAGATCCTGGACGTCACAAGGAGTTCCAGAATTGTCCAGAGGTGAAGAATTATATATAGGAAGTCCAGTTTCGGCCATCGGGAAAGTTTCGGGGGTCACCGGTATTGTACCGGGACCACCGGAAGCGTCCCGGGGGTCCACCGGGTGGGGCCACCTATCCCGGAGGGCCCCATGGGCTGAAGTGGGGAAGGGAACCAGCCCCTGGTGGGCTGGTGCGCCCCCCTTGGGCCTCCCCCTGCGCCTAGGGTTGGAAACCCTAGGGATGGGGGGCGCCCCACTTGGCTTGGGGGGCAAGCCACCCCCCTTGGCCGCCGCCGCCCCTTGAGATCCAATCTCTAGGGCCGGCGCCCCCCCTAGGGGCCCTATATATAGTGGGGGGGAGGGAGGGCAGCCGCACCCTAGCCCCTGGCGCCTCCCTCTCCCTCCCGTGACACCTCTCCCTCTCGCTGAGCTTGGCGAAGCCCTGCCGAGAACACCGTTGCTTCCACCACCACGCCGTCGTGCTGCTGGATCTCCATCAACCTCTCCTTCCCCCTTGTTGGATCAAGAAGGAGGATACATCTTCCCAACCGTATGTGTGTTGAACGCGGAGGTGTTGTCCGTTCGGCACTCGGTCATCGGTGATTTGGATCACGACGAGTACGACTCCATCAACCCTGTTCTCTTGAATGCTTCCGCGCGCGATCTACAAGGGTATGTAGATGCACTCCCCTTTCCCTCGTTGCTAGATAACTCCATAGATTGATCTTGGTGATGCATAGAAAATTTTAAATTCTGCTATGTTCGCCAACAAACGGCGGGCCCAGGGACTACTCCGGCGAGAGGACCAAGTGAGGATCTCTCAAGAACCCCAATTCCCTCCCTGCTCCGGCTCCACGGCTGTTAAGAATGAATTTTTGCTTTGCTGTAGGGACGACGACGACGGCAGCAGCGCCAGATCCGCACCCACCGGAGTGTCCTTCCTGATGCGATGGCCTTCTCTCTCTCGACGACGCCGACCAATTAAGGCTGGTTCTTCCTCGACCTCCACGACGTGCATCTCCTCTCTGGCCGGCCATGGTGGGTGAGCGTGAATCCGTCCCTTGTCTTTGTCTGTTTCTTCATCTGATTCCTCTTGCGTGCCTGCGTGCGTGTGATTTGTTTTGTGTCTGATCTGATCTGTAGAAGCTGCTCTGCTCAAGGTGGTGCACAAGGAAGCCCTCATGGCGGCTGCTGCAGCTGGATGTCCTCCTCCAACCCACCCCCTATCTGACGGACTTGGTGAGCTCTACCCAGCCCCCCTGATTGATTTGATTTGATTTGCACATGAACGCTAGCGATTCTTCTTTTTCTGGACACAAATTGGTCATGTTATGCTGCTGCAGGAGGACGCCAGGCCATGGAGCAGCCCTTCCTTGTGTCAACTTGCTGTTTGCATATTTCCCTTCTCTTTTTCTGAATGATTGATTCATTGATGCAAAAAATTATCCATCTTCTCACCGTGTGTGTTGATTCACACTAGTCATGTAAACGGCGTAGGTTTTTAAGTCCTTGAATGAATGAGACTAGTCATTTCGTTAATTCTGCCATGCTCCTGAATGGAACCCTCTCCATTACTGTGATTGAGTGCCCGGCAGAGCTGTAGTGACAATCGTTTTTCCTCTTTTCTCCACTACCACTACCAGTACCAGTAGCAAACACCTGCTCTCTTGACATTGTGTGTTGTGTTGGGAATAAAATATCCCACTAATCGTTGCCATGTTTTGATAAACTCTCGGTGAATCACCTAACAAACACATGCTTGAGCAAAACTAGACAAAACTACTAGTTTAGTTAACCTTGATATAATTAAGTTGGTGGAAGAATTGAACTGAGAATTAATGTTTGGGTTTCAGTTTTAAGGAAGGTAATTTTTTTGAAACCATCCTCTAATCTGTGCTTGTTTTTACAGTTTGGTGCTACAGTTTAAACCATAATCTAATCTGTGCCTTATCTAGAAATTTTGGCATGAAATAAAATCTGGCTGCTTGTTTACATTCAAAGTCCATATATATCATGCTGAAATCAATGAACACCATATATAGAGAACTAGTACTAATTTATGTTCTGAACATGCATGGTTTGAAATGTCTAAATCAAAGTCATCTTGTTTTGTTTCTGGTTGATTTTGCTGTGCTGACTGCTCACAAAAAATATATATCTTTCAGACTCGATACATAAAGGACCGCAAGAGATTATATGGCAGGATACTAGACAGTAATAGTGTCAAGTCCTCCGTTCAAGCAAAGTCCAAGGATCGGTCCGAGATGGAGTAGTTTGTCCTGCCTGTGCAATGTTCTTTCCAGCATCTTAGCTGTGTACTCTAATTATTGGAGTATTCTGTAGATTCTTTTGGAGTTGTGATGGCAGTATATCTTCTTTGTTGCTTCGCTGTCATTTGATATAGATGGCATTCTTTTAGTTGCTAGTGCTTATGTATAGATAATCTGATGAAGATGTACATATGATATATGATTGTACGGCGAAACAAATATTGCTTTGATAGCAAAATAAAAAAAACTCATCTATTTCTCTGTTGTCCAGTCCTATGAATTAGCGGGTTGAAAATATTGATGGGCTGGAAGAGGCTTTGGCCCAAACAATGCTGGACAAAGATGGAACAAAAAAAGTCTCAAAAACAGAAAATGGACCGCAAAAAGGCTGAGGCCCAGAAAATGGAAAAGGCTTAGAAAACAAAAAAGGCCAATTTGGGCTAGGCCCATGTAGCTAGCGAAAATTAATTGACAAAAAAACATAAATGGCCTGAATTAATGGGCTCGGCCCATATAAACACCGAATTGGACCGGGCTGATTCTTGTGCCACATCAGATTGCCACGTCGGATGCCTATGTGGCCTGGGGAGGCTGCTAGTGACCAAAACACAACAGTAGGCATATTTTGGTCATAAACGTCTACGACCTTCTCACAGTGAAGGTCGTTAATTTCAGTTTACGACAGCCAGCTTTTGACCTTCTATTTTTGGTCACAAAAAGGTCGCAAATGAAAAACAATGACCTTTCAGTGACCAATAGTCAAGGTCACAAGTTGACATATTTCTTGTAGTGTTGCCATGGGAGAATTGCTTAGCTTTGGGTTCGATCTTGTGGTGTCCTTTCCCAGTGACAGAAGGGGCAGCAAGGCACGTATTGTATCGTTGCCATCGAGGATAACAAGATGGGTTTTTTATCATATTGCATGAAACTATCCCTCTACATCATGTCATCTTGCTTAAGGCGTTACTCTGTTTTTAACTTAATACTCTAGATGCATGCTGGATAGCGGTCGATGAGTGGAGTAATAGTAGTAGATGCAGGCAGGAGTCAGTCTACTTATCTCGGACGTGATTCCTATATACATGATCATACCTAGATAATCTCATAACTATGCTCAATTATGTCAATTGCTCAACAGTAATTTGTTCACCCACCGTAGAATACTTATGCTCTCGAGAGAAGCCACTAGTGAAACCTATGGCCTCCGGGTCTCTTTCTCATCATATCAATCTCCATCATTTTATTATTGCTTTGCTTTTACTTTGCTTTTACTTTTTACTTTGCATCTCTATACCAAAAATATTATTTATCATCTCTATCAGATCTCACTTTCGTAAGTGACCGTGAAGGGATTGACAACCCCTAAGCATGTTAGTTGCGTCAAGCTATTGTTTTTGTGTAGGTACGAGGGACCCGCGCGTAGCCTCCTACTGGATTGATACCTTGGTTCTCAAAAACTGAGGGAAATACTTACGCTACTTTGCTGCATCATCCTCTCCTCTTCGGGGAAATCCAACGCAGTGCTCAAAAGGTAGCAGTGCCCAAAGTGTGGAGTCCTACTTGGACTCCCTAGTCCTAATAGGATTCCACCTCCCACATGGAATAGGAAAAAGGGAAGGGAGAAGGAGAAGGAAGGAAGGGGGCACCCCCTTTTCCTAGTCCAATTCAGACCAGTCCATGGGGAAGGGGCGCGACCACCCTTGAGGCCTTTATCTCCTTTCCCGTATGGCCCATTAAGGCCCAATACGAATTCTTGTAACTCTCCGGTACTCTGAAAAATACCCGAATTACTTGGAACCTTTCCGATGTCCGAATATGGCCTTCCAATATATCGGTCTTTACGTCTCGACCATTTTTAGACTCCTCGTCATGTCCCCGATCATATCCGGGACTCCGAACAAACTTCGATCATCAAATCACATAACTCATAATACAAATTGTCATAGAACGTTAAGCGTGCGGACCCTACGGGTTCGAGAACTATGTAGACATGACCGAGACTCATCTCCGGTCAATAACCAATAGCGGAACCTGGATGCTCATACTGGCTCCTACATAATCTACGTAGATCTTTATCGGTTAAACCACATAACATCATACGTTGTTCCCTTTGTCATCGGTATGTTACTTGCCCGAGATTCGATCGTCGGTATCATCATACCAAGTTCAATCTCGTTACCGGCAAGTCTCTTTACTCGTTCCGTAATGCATCATCACGTAACTAACTCATTAGTCACATTGCTTGCAAGGCTTATATTGATGTGCATTACCGAGAGGGCCCAGAGATACCTCTCCGCTCCTCGGAGTGACAAATCCTAATCTCGATCTATGTCAACTCAGCAAACACCATCGGAGACACCTATAGAGAATCTTTATAGTCACCCAATTATGTTGTGACGTTTGATAGCACACAAGGTGTTCCTTTGGTATTTGGGAGTTGCATGATCTCATAGTCAGAGGAACATGTATAAGTTATGTAGAAAGCAGTAGCAATAAAACTGAACGATCATTATGCTAAGCTAACGTATGGGTCTTGTCCATCACATCATTCTCTAATGATGTGATCCCGTTCATCAAATGAAAACACATGTACATGGCTAGGAAACTTAACCATCTTTGATTAACGAGCTAGTCAAGTAGAGGAATACTAGGGACACTCTATTTGTCTATGTATTCACACATGTACTAAGTTTCTGGTTAATACAATTCTAGCATGAATAATAAACATTTATCATGATATGATGAAATATAAAAAACAACTTTATTATTGCATCTAGGGCATATTTCCTTCAGATCTATCTAGGAGATGCATAGCAACGAGAGGGGAGAGTGTGTCCACGTACCCTCGTAGACCGAAAGCGGAAGCGTTTAGTAACGCGGTTGATGTAGTCGAACGTCTTCGCGATCCAACCAATCCTAGCACCGAACGTACGGCACGTTTAGCTCGATGACGTCCCTCGAGCTCTTGATCCAGTTGAGGACGAGGGAGAGTTTCTTCAACACGACGGTGTGTTGACGGTGATGATGAAGTTACCAGCGTAGGGCTTCACCTAAGCAGTACAACGACATGACCGAGGTGTGTAACTATGGAGGGGGGCACCACACACGGCTAAGAAAAGACTTGGTGTGTCTTTGGGCTGCCCCCTCCCACGTATATAAAGGGGGGAGGAGAGGTGGCCGGCCCAAGGGGGGCGCGCCATAGGGGGGAGTGAGGGAGTCCTGGACTAAGGGGTCCTCGGGCGTCTGGCCTGTTTGACATGGGCCAGACTATTGGGCCATGAAGATACAAGATAGAAGACTTTCTCCCGTGTCCGGATAGGACTCTCCTTTGCGTAGATGGCAAGCCAGGTGGCCAGATGTACTATTTCCTTTCTATGTAACCGACTTCGTACAACCCTAGTTCCCTCCGGTGTCTACATAAACCGGAGGGTTTAGTCCGCAGGGACAATCATAATTAGATAGGCTAGACTTCTAGGGTTTTAGCCATTACGATCTCGTGGTAGATCAACTCTTGTAACCCCCATACTCATCAATATTAATCTAGCAGGACATAGGGTTTTACCTCCATCGAGAGGGCCCAAACCTGGGTAAACATTGTGTTTCCTGTCTCCTATTACCATCAACCTCAGACGCATAGTTCGGGACCCCCTACCCAAGATCCGCCCGTTTTGACACCGACATTGGTGCTTTCATTGAGAGTTCCGCTGTGTCCTCATCAGGAGGTTCGATCGCCCCGTCAATCGTCTACAACAACGTTGCCCAGGGAGAAACCTTCCTCCCTGGACAGATCTTCGTATTCGGCGGCTTCGCACTGCGGGCCAACTCGTGTGGCCATCTAGAGCAGATAGATAGCTACACCCCTGGCCGTCAGGTCAGATTTGGAAGCTTGAACTACGTCGCGGATATCCACGGAGACTTGATCTTTAAAGGATTCGAGACCATGGCAGCTGCTCCCTTCCACCACGATGAACATGACTTAAATCTGTCATCGGACCATGCCCAGGGGATAGCGCATGTAACTGCTCTAGCCCTGGATCCGGAGCAGATTGCGCCATCTGAGGATGGGATGCTCAACCCCGCCACAGAAATCGCAGACTCAACGGCATCAGAGCCGTACACCGACCAAGCCTCGAGTGGGATCCGTGTCACCGGAACCCCGGACCTGTTTCCGGCTACAAGTTCTAAACCATGTGCATCCGTGCACGACGAGCTTGATCAGGCATCGATCGACAAATTCAGCTGGGGGCTGACGACGGAGGAACCTCTTGAGTAGGAGCGCTTCAAGCGGGGGACTCTCAGCCGAATTATATGCAGTTTGAACTAGGGGCCGACGACGGAGAATTCCGCTTCCCACCCCCACCCACTTAATAGCCACTATCGAAGACTTAACCGGCATGCTCGATTATGGCTCCAAAGACATCGACGATATGGATGACGATGCTGGAGAGGAGCAGGCCGAAAACCCACCGTTCACTGGAAGATGGACGGCCACCTCATCATACGATGTATACATGCTAGATGCACCAAAAGAGAATAGTGGGGATGGCAAGGAAGATCCAGTTGAGTATAAGCCTCCTGGTATACAACCAAAACATCGGCGTCAGTGGCGCCGCTCTAAATCACGCCACAGCAAAGACAGTAACACCGACACAGGAGAAGATAACACTCCGGACGGTGCCAAAGAAAATGAAGACCCTGTTGAGGCAACTTCCGAACAAGATGAACGGGAAGATGGGCGAGTCAGCCCTGATGAACAGGCCGTGCACAAAGACTCGGAGGATAACAATTATCTTCCACTCTCCGAGGATGAGGTGAGCCTCGGCAACGAGGATTTTATCGTGCTTGAGGAACCTCTCAAGCAGGAGTGCTTCAAGCGCCGGCTAATAGCCACTGCAAGGAGCCTGAGAAAGAAGCAACAACAGCTTCAAGCTGATCAAGAACTGCTCAATGACAGATGGACTAACGTCCTGGAAGCTGAGGAGTACGGCCTCAAGCGACCACTCAAAATTTACCCGAAGCACAAATTACTACCTCAATTCGATGATGAGGCGTTGGAGCCCGTGCCATCAGTGCATAATGCGGCTGACCGACCACCACGTGGTCGGGACAAAGCGGCAACCCAAGCAGAACACCAGCCTGTACCACCTCACCGTAAAGACAGAGACAAAACTACTCAGGGATACACATATGATCTCCGGCAAGGCCTGAAAAATAAAGCAGGTCTGGCCAGATCGATCTATGGATCACGGGGGCGTGCCCCGATGCGTGACGACGGCTATCGAGCCGAACATGGCAAGCATAGTTATGTCTGAGCCGAAAATCACAGACGGACTCCACGCAAAATACATCATGACCAGGCCCGATATAGAGGCGCCACACACCCCCTCCGCCTCACTGATGAAGTAATGGAACATCAATTCACAGAAGGGTTCAAACCCGTGAATATCGAATCATATGATGGAACCACAGACCCTGCGGTATGGATTGAAGACTTTATCCTCCATATTCACATGGCGCGCGGTGATGATCTTCATGCCATCAAATACACCCCCCCCTAAAACTCAAGGGGCCAGCCCGACACTAGCTGCACAGCCTGCCTGAAAACTCCATTGGCAGCTGGGAGGACTTGGAAGAAGCCTTCCTTGACAACTTCCATGGTACATATGTTCGACCTCCGGATGCCAACGACTTAAGTCACATAATCCAACAGCCCAGAGAGTCAGCCAGGAAATTCTGGACTAGATTCTTAACCAAAAAGAACCAGATCATCGACTATCCGGACGCCGAAGCCCTAGCGGCATTTAAACATAGCATCCGGGATGAATGGCTCGCCCGACACCTCGGCCAAGAAAAGCCGAAGTCCATGGCAGCCCTCACGGTACTCATGACCCGCTTTTGCGCGGGCGAAGATAGATGGCTAGCTCGTAGTAATAACAATACAAGCGAACCTGGCACTTCAGAAGACAGAAATAGCAACGGCAAGCCCCGATGCAACAGACATAAGCGTCGAAGCAACGGTGACAATACCGATGACACGGCGATCAACGCCGGATTCAGTGGCTCCAAGTCCGGATAGCAGAAGAAGCCATATAAAAGAAATAAACAGGGCCCTTCCAGCCTGGACCGCATACTCGATCGCCCATGTCAGATCCATGGCACCCCTGATAAACCAGCCAATCATACCCACAGGATTTGTTGGGTCTTCAAACAGGTCGGCAAGTTAAATGCCGAAGACAAGAAGAAGGGGTCGCAAAGCAAGAATGACAACGAGGAGTCCCGTCCATCGAACACAGGGGGGCAGAAGAAGTTTCCCCCTCAAATCAAGACAGTGAACATGATATACGCCACCCATATCCCCAAGAGGGAGTGCAAACGCGTGCTCAGGGACATCTATGCAATAGAGCCAGTCGCCCCAAAATTCAAGCCATGCTCGTCATGCCCGATCACTTTCGATCGTAGGGATCATTCAACCAGTATCCTTCATGGTGGGTCAGCCGCACTGGTCCTCGGCCCAATAATTGATGGATTTCACCTCACACGAGTCCTCATGGACGGCGGCAGCAGCCTCAACCTGCTTTACCAGGATACAGTGCGCAAAATGGGCATCGATCCATCAAGTATCAAGCCCACCAACACTACCTTTAAAGGAGTTATACCAGGTGTAGAGGCCCGCTGCTCGGGCTCAATCCCATTGGAGGCCATCTTGGGATCTCCGGACAACTTCCGAAGCGAGGAGTTAATCTTCGATATCGTCCCCTTCCACAGTGGCTATCAAGCACTGCTCGGACGAACTGCGTTTTCCCGATTCAATGTGGTGCCGCACTATGCTTATCTCAAGCTCAAGATGCCTGGACCACGTGGTGTCATAACAGTCAATGGAAATACGGAGCGCTCCCTCCGTACCGAGGAGCACACCTCTGCCCTTGTAGCAGAAGTACAGAGCGGCCTCCGCAAGTTGAACCTTAATTCGGCAGCCATACTCCCGGACACTGTCAAACGAGTCCGGACTACCATGCGCCGGGACAGCTAGCTTGTCAATAGCTCAACTAGCAATTCGGCCTCCGTCCCAAACCACACCAAGTGGCGGCGTTCGTGCCACGCGTACATAACTATGCACTCAAAATACCATGGGCATAGACGGGGGCATAACTAGATTGTCATCCATAATAAGACTTGACCTCCCCTGGACACACATACTTTCACTTTTTCTTTTTTCCTCTTTAGGTTTCCTTTCCGCAGGCCCCTCTCTCCGGCTCATAATCGGTCCTTTCGAAGGACGGACACACCAAGGTGGCAAGTAGCACATACGTGCGGGGGAATCTCTAGATGTCCTTCTTGGCGATCACTCTACCTATTTTCAGGAACCGTACGCAGCTCCTCCTTGGTCTTGGCATGTTAAATAGCCACTGTTGCTTCTTGCACTTTTTGTTCAAGTACGCTCTGACGTATTAATTAAAATTATAATGAAAACAGTTTGCGGCCCAACATATGTGGGACTAGCTTCTTCTTTATTTTTATTTTCGCTATTTTAATTTGCATCCGTACACCTTGGTACGCCGTAATCTACCAGGGGCTTTATTGCGACCCACACTATGGCAACAAGTTCGAACACTTTTACAGTATAGTTCGGCACCCCGAATTTAGCATTATATGCATTGGCTCCGAATCATGTCTTTGGTCAATAGTTGGGTTGCCCGGCTCCTGTGCTTACTACCTTACATTCCGCCATATCGGCTAGGGTAGTAAAGGGAGAACTACTGTGATTGTGTCCTGGTTTAGCCGGATGAGCACCTTAGTAGAGAAAGCCGAAAACCGACTGCCATGATGCGGCGTGAGCCGGTCAGCTCTTTGGAGGTTTCAAATCTTTAGCGATTTTACGCGCATTATGGGACGAATCGGTTCTTATCCGATCAGGCGTTTACAACACCCTAGTATGGATACTAGGGGTTGTGCCTATATTTTCATTGTCAAACTCCTATGGCTAAGTGAGGGTAATAAAGCCACATAGTTCGATTGCCTGGTTCGTTGCGCTAAATACCTCCTTTAAGGATGAAACTCTTGGATAAAGAGTGTTTAGATTCATCCCGAACACCCATGTACTACCTACGTGGGGGTTGAAGCCGACGACTGGCCAACTCTCAGATTTGATGAAACGACCGCACAGGAGGTAAAATTTGAAATAAAGAAAACAACAAAGCATTATGTTACATATCAAGCCTTGTTTTCATCATACATGATGGGATTACATGAATGTATTCATTCAAAAATAGTGTCCTTAGCACATTGCTCCACCACAATGCAGGACCCCTTGAGAACATCTTCAAAATACCGCTCGGGTGTGCGGTGCTCCTTGCCCGCGGGCGGTCCTTCGGACGCGTGCTTGACGGCATCCATCTTCGCCCATTGTATCTTGACGCGGGCAAAGGCCATCCGCGCACCTTCTAAGCAGACCGACCGCTTGATGACATCAAGCTGAGGGCAGGCATTGACCAGCCGCTTCACAAGGCCGAAGTAGCTGCTGGGTATAGCTTCTGCAGGCCACAACCGGATTATTAAATCCTTCATGGCTAGTTCGGCCACCCTATGCAGCTCGATCAACTGTTTTAGCTAGTCGCTAAAGGGCACCAGATGTTCTGGTGCAAGGTATTGCGACCAGAACAGCTTCTCCGTTGAGCACCCCTCTTTGGCCCGGAAGAATTCCGCAGCGTCGGAAACACTGCACGGCAAATCCATAAACGCCCCTGGAGAACTCCAAATCCAGGCCAGTAAGAGATATCTCTGGCTCATAATAAAAGCCTTACCCGCCACGATCTTCTTGGCCTCTTGGATCTCCAGGAGGATGCCTTGGGCTTCGGCCCAGGCCTCTTGTGCGCTTTGGCGGGCCTTAGTGAGTTTGAACTCTCGGTCCGCATTCTGGCGCTCCAAGGACTCGCATTTCTTCACTGTGTCCTGGAGCTCCTACTGGACCTCACC
>NC_053026.1:524030920-524148233 GCF_003073215.2 Triticum urartu
AATACATAGACAAACAGAGTGTCACTAGTATGCCTCTACTTGACTAGCTCGTTAATCAAAGATGGTTATGTTTCCTAACCATGGACAAAGAGTTGTTATTTGATTAACGAGGTCACATCATTAGTTGAATGATCTGATTGACATGACCCATTCCATTAGCTTAGCACACGATCGTTTAGTATGTTGCTATTGCTTTCTTCATGACTTATACATGTTCCTATGACTATGAGATTATGCAACTCCCGTTTGCCGGAGGAACACTTTGGGTGCTACCAAACGTCACAACGTAACTGGGTGATTATAAAGGAGCATTACAGGTGTCTCCAAAGGTAGATGTTGGGTTGGCGTATTTCGAGATTAGGATTTGTCACTCCGATTGTCGGAGAGGTATCTCTGGGCCCTCTCGGTAATACACATCACATAAGCCTTGCAAGCATTACAACTAATATGTTAGTTGTGAGATGATGTATTACGGAACGAGTAAAGAGACTTGCTGGTAACGAGATTGAACTAGGTATTGGATACCGACGATCAAATCTTGGGCAAGTAACATACCGATGACAAAGGGAACAACGTATGTTGTTATGCGGTCTGACCGATAAAGATCTTCGTAGAATATGTAGGAGCCAATATGGGCATCCAGGTCCCGCTATTGGTTATTGACCGGAGACATGTCTCGGTCATGTCTACATTGTTCTCGAACCCGTAGGGTCCGCACGCTTAAGGTTACGATGACAGTTACATTATGAGTTTATGCATTTTGATGTACTGAAGGTTGTTCGGAGTCCCGGATGTGATCACGGACATGACGAGGAGTCTCGAAATGGTCGAGACGTAAAGATTGATATATTGGAAGCCTATGTTTGGATATCGGAAGTGCTCCGGGTGAAATCGGGATTTTATCGGGTTACCGGGAGGTTACCGGAACCCCCCGGGAGCCATATGGGCCTACATGGGCCTTAGTGGAAAGGAGAAAGGGGCAGCCCAAGGTGGCTGCGCCACTTCCCCCTCCCCTAGTCCTATTAGGACTAGGAGAAGGTGGCCGGCCCCCTCTCTCTCTTTCCCCCCCTTGGGAATCCTACTTGGAATAGGATTGGGGGGGGGAGTCCTACTCCCGGAAGGAGTAGGACTCCTCCTGCGCCTCCCTCCTTGGCCGGCCAGCCTCCCCCCCTCTACTCCTTTATATACGGAGGCAGGGGCCACCTCTAGACACACAAGTTGATCCACGTGATCTATTCCTTAGCCGTGTGCGGTGCCCCCTGCCACCATATACCTCGATAATACTGTAGCGGAGTTTAGGCGAAGCCCTGCTGCTGTAGTACATCAAGATCGTCACCACGCCATCGTGCTGACGGAACTCTTCCCCGACACTTTGCTAGATCGGAGTCCGGGGATCGTCATCGAGCTGAACGTGTGCTCGAACTCGGAGGTGCCGTAGTTTCGGTGCTTGATCGGTTGGATCGCGAAGACGTACGACTACTTCCTCTACGTCGTGTCATCGCTTCCGCAGTCGGTCTGCGTTGGGTACGTAGACAACACTCTCCCCCTCGTTGCTATGCATCACATGATCTTGCGTGAGCGTAGGGAATTTTTTGAAATTACTACGAAACCCAACAGTGGCATCCGAGCCTAGGTTATTTATGTTGATGTTATATGCACGAGTAGAACACAAGTGAGTGTGGACGATACAAGTCATACTGCCTACCAGCATGTCATACTTTGGTTTGGCGGTATTGTTGGACGACACGACCCGGACCAACCTTACGCGTACGCTTACGCGAGACCGGTTCCCTCGACGTGCTTTGCACATAGATGGCTTGCGGGCGACTGTCTCTCCAACTTTAGTTGAACCAAGTATGGCTACGCCCGGTCCTTGCGAAGGTTAAAACGGAGTCTATTTGACAAACTATCGTTGTGGTTTTGATGCGTAGGTGAGATTGGTTCTTACTTAAGCCCGTAGCAGCCACGTAAAACATGCAACAACAAAGTAGAGGACGTCTAACTTGTTTTTGCAGTGCATGTTGTGATGTGATATGGTCAAGACGTGATAAGATATAAGTTGTTGTATGAGATGATCATGTTTTGTAACCAAGTTATCGGCAACTGGCAGGAGCCATATGGTTGTCGCTTTATTGTATGCAATGCAATCGCGATGTAATGCTTTACTTTATTACTAAACGGTAGTGATAGTCGTGGAAGTATAAGATTGGCGAGACGACAACGATGCTACGATGGAGATCAAGGTGTCGCGCCGGTGACGATGGTGATCATGACGGTGCTTCGGAGATGGAGATCACAAGCACAAGATGATGATGACCATATCATATCACTTATATTGATTGCATGTGATGTTTATCTTTTTATGCATCTTATCTTGCTTTGATTGACGGTAGCATTATAAGATGATCTCTCACTAATTATCAAGAAGTGTTCTCCCTGAGTATGCACCGTTGCGAAAGTTCTTCATGCTGAGACACCACGTGATGATCGGGTGTGATAGGCTCTACGTTCAAATACAACGGGTGCAAAACAG
Organism: Triticum urartu; assembly: GCF_003073215.2. Classification (NCBI taxonomy): domain Eukaryota; kingdom Viridiplantae; phylum Streptophyta; class Magnoliopsida; order Poales; family Poaceae; genus Triticum; species Triticum urartu. The sequence continues at coordinate 524,033,454 of NC_053026.1, forward strand.
TTGCACACGCGGAATACTCAGGTTATACTTGACGAGCCAAGCATATACAGATATGGCCTCGGAACGCGGAGACCGAAAGGTCGAGCGTGAATCATATAGTAGATATGATCAACATAATGATGTTCACCGATGAAACTACTCCATCTCACGTGATGATCGGACATGGTTTAGTTGATTTGGATCACGTGATCACTTAGAGGATTAGAGGGATGTCTATCTAAGTGGGAGTTCTTAAGTAATATGATTAAATTGAACTTAAATTTATCATGAACTTAGTCCTGGTAGTATTTTGCAAATTATGTTGTAGATCAATAGCTCGCGTTGTTGCTTCCCTGTGTTTATTTTGATATGTTCCTAGAGAAAATTGTGTTGAAAGATGTTAGTAGCAATGATGCGGATTGGATCCGTGATCTGAGGTTTATCCTCATTGCTGCACAGAAAAATTATGTCCTTGATGCACCGCTAGGTGATGGACCTATTGCAGGAGTAGATGCAGACGTTACAAACGTTTGGCTAGCTCAATATGATGACTACTTGATAGTTTAGTGCACCATGCTTAATGGCTTAGAATCGGGACTTCAAAGACGTTTTTGAACGTCATGGACCATATAAGATGTTCCAGGAGTTGAAGTTAATATTTCAAGAAAATACCCGAGTTGAGAGATATGAAAGTCTCCAACAAGTTCTATAGCTAAAAGATGGAGGAGAATCGCTCAACTAGTGAGCATGTGCCCAGATTGTCTGAGTACAACAATCGCTTGAATCAAGTGGGAGTTAATCTTCCAGATAAGATAGTGATTGACAGAATTCTCTAGTCACCATCACCAAGTTAGTAGAACTTCGTGATGAACTATAATATGCAAGGGATAACGGAAACAACTCCCAAGCTCTTCGTGATGCTGAAATCAACGAAGGTAGAAATCAAGAAAAACATCAAGTGTTGATGGTTGACAAGATCACTAGTTTCAAGAAAAGGGCAGAGGGAAGAAGGGGAACTTCAAGAAGAACAGCAAGCTAGTTGCTGCTCAAGTGAAGAAGCCTAAGTCTGATCCTAAGCCTGAGACTAAGTGCTTCTACTACAAAGGGACTGGTCACTAGAAGCGGAACTGCCCCAAGTGATTGGCGGATAAGAAGGATGGCAAAGTGAACATAAGTATATTTGATATACATGTTATTGATGTGTACTTTACTAGTGTTTATAATGTTTGATACTAGTTCAGTTGCTAAGATTAGTAACTCGAAACGGGAGTTGCAGAATAAACAGAGACTAGTTAAGGGTGAAGTGACGATGTGTGTTGGAAGTGGTTCCAAGATTGATATGATCATCATCACACACTCCCTATAATTTCGGGATTAGTGTTGAACCTAAATAAGTGTTATTTGGTGTTTGCGTTGAGCATGAATATGATTTGATCATGTTTATTGTAATACGGTTATTCATTTAAGTAAGAGAATAAATTGTTGTTCTGTTTACATGAATAAAACCTTATATGGTTACACACCCAATGAAAATAGTTTGTTGGATCTCGATCGTAGTGATACACATAATCATAATATTGAAACCAAAAGATGCAAAGTTAATAATGATGGTGCAACTTATTTGTAGCACTGCCGTTTATGTCATATTGGAGTAAAGCGCATGAAGAAACTCCATGCTGATGGGATTTTGGAATCACTTGATTATGAATCATTTGATGCTTGCGAACCATGCCTCATGGGCAAGATGACTAAAACGCCGTTCTCCGGAACAATGAAGCAAGCAACGGATTTGTTGGAAATCATACATACTGATGTATGTGGTCCGATGAATATTGAGGCTCGCGACAGGTATCATTATTTTCTGATCTTCATAGATGATTTGAGCAGATATGAGTATATCTACTTGATGAAACATAAGTCTGAAACATTTGAAAAGTTCAAAGAATTTCAGAGTGAAGTGAAAAATCATCGTAACAAGAAAATAAAGTTTCTACGATCTGATCGTAGAGAAGAGTATTTGAGTTACGAGTTTGGCCTTCAGTTAAAAACAATGTGAAATAGTTTCACTACTCATGCCACCTGGAACACCACAATGTAATGGTGTGTCCGAACTTCATAACCGTACTTTATTAGATATGGTGCGATCTATGATGTCTCTTACCGATCTACCACTATCGTTTTGGGTTTATGCATTAGAGACAGCTGCATTCACGTTAAATAGGGCACCATCTAAATCCGTTGAGACGACACCGTATGAACTATGGTTTGGCAAGAAACCTAAGCTGTCGTTTCTTAAAGTTTGAGGTTGCAATGCTTATGTGAAAAAGTTTCAACATGATAAGCTCGAACCCAAATCGGAGAAATATGTCTTCATAGGATACCCAAAGGAGACTGTTGGGTACACCTTCTATCACAAATCCGAAGGCAAGACTTTTGTTGCTAAATTCGGAGTTTTTCTAGAGAAGGAGTTTCTCTCGAAAGAAGTGAGTGGGAGGAAAGTAGAACTTGACGAGGTAACTGTACCTGCTCCCTTATTGGAAAGTAGTACATCACAGAAAAATGTTTCTGTGACACCTACACCAGTTAGTGAGGAAGCTAATGATGATGATCATGAAACTTCAGAACAAGATACTACTGAACCTCGTAGATCAACCAGAGTAAGATCCGCGCCAGAGTGGTACGGTAATCCTGTTCTGGAAGTCATGCTACTAGATCATGATGAACCTACGAACTATGAAGAAGAGATGGTGAGCCCAGATTCCGCAAAGTGGCTTGAAGCCATGAAATCTGAGATGGGATCCATGTATGAGAACAAAGTATGGACTTTGGTTGACTTGCCCGATGATCGGCAAGCAATTGAGAATAAATGTATCTTCAAGAGGAAGACGGACGCTGATAGTAGTGTTACTATCTACAAAGCTAGAATTGTCGCAAAAGGTTTTTCGACAAGTTCAAGGTGTTGACTACGATGAGATTTTCTCACTCGTATCTATGCTTAAGTCTGTCCGAATCATGTTAGCAATTGCCGCATTTTATGAAATCTGGCAAATGGATAAACAAAACTGCATTCCTTAATGGATTTACTAAAGAAGAGTTGTATACGATGCAACTAGAAGGTTTTTTCGATCCTAAAGGTGTTAACTAAATATGCAAGCTCCAGCGATCCATCTATGGACTGGTGCAAGAATCTCGGAGTTGGAATATACGCTTTGATAAGTTGATCAAAGCATGTAGTTTTATACAGACTTGCGGTGAAGCCTGTATTTACAAGAAAGTGAGTGGGAGCACTACAGTATTTCTGATAAGTATATGTGATTGACATATTGTTGATCGGAAATAATGTAGAATTATTCTGTAAAGCATAAAGGAGTGTTTGAAAGGAGTTTTTCAAAGAAAGACTTCGGTGAAGCTGCTTACATATTGAGCTTCAAGATCTATAGAGATAGATCAAGACGCTTGATAAGTTTTTCAATGAATACATACCTTGACAAGATTTTGAAGTAGTTCAAAATGGAACAGTCAAAGAAAAAGTTTCTTGCCTGTGTTACAAGGTGTGAAGTTGAGTAAGACTCAAAGCCCGACCACGGCAGAAGATAGAAAGAGAATGAAAGTCATTCCCTATGTCTCAGTCATAGGTTCTATAAAGTATGCCATGCTGTATACCAGATCTATTGTATGCCCTACCACTGAGTTTGGCAAGGGAGTACGATAGTGATCTAGGAGCAGATCACTGGACAGCGGTCAAAATTGTCCTTAGTGGAATAAGGATATGTTTCTCGATTATGGAAGTGAAAAAAGGTTCGTCGTAAAGGGTTACGCCAATGAAAGTTTGACACTAATCTAGATGACTCTAAGTCTCAGTCTAGATACATATTGAAAGTGGGAGCAATTAGCTAGAGTAGCTCCGTGCAGAGCATTGTAGACATAGAAAATTGCAAAATACATAACGGATTTGAATGTGAAAGACCGTTGACTAAGATTCTCTCACAAGAAAAACATGATCACAGCTTAGTACTCTTTGGGTGTTAATCACATAGCGATGTGAACTAGATTACCGAATCTAGTAAACCCTTTGGGTGTTGGTCACATTACGATGTGAACTATGGGTGTTAATCACATGATGATGTCACATGATGATGTGATCTAGATTATTGACTCTAGTGCAAGTGGGAGACTGAAGGAAATATGCCCTAGAGGCAATAATAAAGTTATTATTTATTTCCTTATTTCATGATAAATGTTTATTATTCATGCTAGAATTGTATTAACCGGAAACATAATACATGTGTGAATACATAGACAAACAGAGTGTCACTAGTATGCCTCTACTTGACTAGCTCGTTAATCAAAGATGGTTATGTTTCCTAACCATGGACAAAGAGTTGTTATTTGATTAACGAGGTCACATCATTAGTTGAATGATCTGATTGACATGACCCATTCCATTAGCTTAGCACACGATCGTTTAGTATGTTGCTATTGCTTTCTTCATGACTTATACATGTTCCTATGACTATGAGATTATGCAACTCCCGTTTGCCGGAGGAACACTTTGGGTGCTACCAAACGTCACAACGTAACTGGGTGATTATAAAGGAGCATTACAGGTGTCTCCAAAGGTAGATGTTGGGTTGGCGTATTTCGAGATTAGGATTTGTCACTCCGATTGTCGGAGAGGTATCTCTGGGCCCTCTCGGTAATACACATCACATAAGCCTTGCAAGCATTACAACTAATATGTTAGTTGTGAGATGATGTATTACGGAACGAGTAAAGAGACTTGCTGGTAACGAGATTGAACTAGGTATTGGATACCGACGATCAAATCTTGGGCAAGTAACATACCGATGACAAAGGGAACAACGTATGTTGTTATGCGGTCTGACCGATAAAGATCTTCGTAGAATATGTAGGAGCCAATATGGGCATCCAGGTCCCGCTATTGGTTATTGACCGGAGACATGTCTCGGTCATGTCTACATTGTTCTCGAACCCGTAGGGTCCGCACGCTTAAGGTTACGATGACAGTTACATTATGAGTTTATGCATTTTGATGTACCGAAGGTTGTTCGGAGTCCCGGATGTGATCACGGACATGACGAGGAGTCTCGAAATGGTCGAGACGTAAAGATTGATATATTGGAAGCCTATGTTTGGATATCGGAAGTGCTCCGGGTGAAATCGGGATTTTATCGGGTTACCGGGAGGTTACCGGAACCCCCCGGGAGCCATATGGGCCTACATGGGCCTTAGTGGAAAGGAGAAAGGGGCAGCCCAAGGTGGCTGCGCCACTTCCCCCTCCCCTGGTCCTATTAGGACTAGGAGAAGGTGGCCGGCCCCCTCTCTCTCTTTCCCCCCCTTGGGAATCCTACTTGGAATAGGATTGGGGGGGGGAGTCCTACTCCCGGAAGGAGTAGGACTCCTCCTGCGCCTCCCTCCTTGGCCGGCCAGCCTCCCCCCCTCTACTCCTTTATATACGGAGGCAGGGGCCACCTCTAGACACACAAGTTGATCCACGTGATCTATTCCTTAGCCGTGTGCGGTGCCCCCTGCCACCATATACCTCGATAATACTGTAGCGGAGTTTAGGCGAAGCCCTGCTGCTGTAGTACATCAAGATAATCGTTCACCAACGCCGTCCGTGCTAACGGGGAACTTTCCCGCGAGCACTCTTCGCTGAGTGGTAATACGGAGTCCGGAGGTATTCCGTTCATCCAGATGTTTGCATTACGCTGTGCAGAACTGACTGCTGTGTTGGGAAGGGGAGTTTGGGGCCTACTCTCTCCTCTCCTTTTGCACGACCCGTCTCTCGAGTGCTGCTGGACTCTTGGGTGGCATCGTGAGTGCTTGCCTATAGCCCATCATTGTTATCTGATTCGGCACAATTCGATGCCTCTCACGTCGTGTGCATCGATCCTTGATCCGTCCGTGCTCACCGTTCATCACTGTCAGAGGGATTTTTTGATCGGATGCGAGTACATACTCTTTCTTCTCCCTCTGGAGAATTGCTTCATAGTCCGCATGATCTCATATCCCTTAGCTCATATGTAGCTAGTCAGAGTGATCTGTTCTAGTGCTTATTAGCTTTTTGTGATATATTAACTAACTGCAAGTGGTTTCTTTCGTCCGACGATAACCCAACGCTATTGGCTTCCTAGTAGTCCGCGTACCTTATTTCAGGGAAGACATATCCTCTTCTCCTTGAGCGTTGTGTGTGTTTTAAGCAAGGGCAATATAATAGCCGTATAGTGGGGGTGGCCTATGTTTTCTGGTGAGTGTTGCCGACGCGAAAACTTCGGAGCGATGTGTCTTCTTCTTTATTATGCGATCACCACACGCTCAGTCCTGCGGCCTGCAGCATATCATTTAACTCTCTTCTCCATCCCGCTGCAGAGCCCGCTTTGAGACCTTTAGATGATAGTCCACCTTGTGTATTTTGCGACACACGCCCAGCTACCTCCCCTGATGTTTTAAGGTAATTCATCACTCTCGTCTCAGATTTGACCCCAAAGTCGCTGCAGGCAGCCGAGGCAGACATGGTTTCATCCAGTTCTACCATGTAGACGGCAATAGAGGAGTGAGACTGCTCTTGGAGAGGATTGTGTCGATCGAGAGAGTTCTTACACGAACCCCTGCGCGGGAGAAGACCGAAACGAGGGGTCCGGAATCGGCTCGAGAGAGACATCAACTGCTTATCCACTACCTCGCCGATAATCGAATCCAGAAATTCTGACTATCACGAAACTAATATTTAGAATATGAAATATGAGATTATTCTTCTTTTAGCACTGTATGAACAGTTGAATGTCGTAAAATTATCTAATTCTTGAGACAATAATAGTTGAGTCAACCAATGCACTGTCATGGGTTCGGGTCGCATAAATGTTGAGTCATAGTACACTTTACCACCGTTCAATCAGGTTAGTATTATTTAGCTAACTATATTGTGGATATCATGAATATTTTTTGAGTAGATTTTATGTTGAGATGGTAGAATCTAAATATGATGGGCAAATATTTTTGACACTCTATAACATTGATGTTTTGTGTGAAAAGTATTGTTATGGGAGGTTAGATATACGTATATAAATTTTAGTTTAAGTCTCAACAGGATTCGTCTCTCTATCGTATTTCATCACCAGCCGGCGGCGATAGACCACGGAATTTGTCTGAGCAACATCCTGCCACGACGATACCTCACTGATATATGTGTATAGAAGCGATATTGCAGTGAAGGATAGATAAGCTCACAGATAACCTGTTTACTCTGATCCACATGACCCCTCATCAGCCAGACTCTCGATGAAATGATATCCATGTCGCGTTTAAGGGTTCGTGGAAAATCAATCATACACATGCATACCTCTGAAAAATGTGCAGGAGAAAACATAACAGATATTCTCATCGCGAGAGTGAGAGAAAGCGAGAGAGAGGAGAGAGAGAGAGGGAGAGAGGGAGAGGGAGGAGAGAGGGAGAGAGAGACGCCTTAGGATTAACCATATTCAACACACGTTTTTTGTTGTTTTGTGTGAACACCGAGGCCATGCCGGCGAGGGTGAGAAGGAGGATAAGCGGCAACACAAATATGATGCCTCGCAAAAATAAAGGAGATGGACCTATTGTGGTCTTGAGTGATGGTTGTTGAGTTAAGAGTCGTGTGTTATGTTTTCTCTCCCTGCAACGCATCGGGCTCTTTTGCAAGGATACATAACAGTAGTCCTCTATATGCACACCTGCCAAAAAGACCGAGTTCTGCTACTGGATAGCTCACCACCTTTGAAAACAAACACACATCCTCCGCTTCTATTTACCATATATTCTCACCCATATGATAACTGGAGGACTCGAGATGCGCGGTGTAGCCCACCACGCGACGTACAATCTCACTTTGTGCACTGATACATTTTCTTCTTCGAATACGACCATGCACGGGATCGCATCAATCGCCGTGCTTCGTCGTTCTTGTGTTTTTGTAGCTCTCGCTACGATGGCCGCGAGATACACGTAGAAGTCGGTGCCATCACGTACTGGTCAACCATCTACGCAGATGTGGTACCGCCGGTGCCGCAAGCCACATCACGCGCTCACTCACTCTCGGATAACCTTTACACAGTTGACCCCTCTCTCCTCTGATTAACGGTTTATGTACCCTCTTTCACATTTCTCTTCTTGCCATCATGATAAGATACTATCTCATTCATAATCTCTATTTCTTCCTTCCTGATTAGCGAGAGAATCTAGTGCTGATTGGATGTCACCCATTAGTTATCTACATTGAGCAGACACTATATATCTTTATATACTGACAGAGATTGACCACGAAGTATTACTCTGTTTCTGATGCTTGGACACCCGATACATTAAGCTCTTTCGTAGTTGGCACAAGTTTTCTGGTCGCTCACAGCACCGCCAGTTGTGAATCCTTCATGTTGTTATATTCTTATAAAACACATAACTATATTATCCTTCTCTTACTACACTATGTTCCACGGACGTGCAAACCTGGAACTCTCATGCTTTATAGGCTAAGAACGAATGGAGCACAAGATCATTTTGTGCAGAACTACAACTATCATCGTGAGCGGACACTCTCTAACAGTGTATAGATAGAGTCATCTCACTAGCCAAAAGGTGATTGAGTTCGAATCATATACCTTAGGATGTGGAATCTTACACCTTAACCGAGGGAGCATAAGCAACTTTACAGGTGGTTTTCACACACGTAACTGCTCGTCTTTTGACGTTATCGATTCTGGCACCTACACTACCGGCTACATGGTGACCGCAAGAAGGAGGAAAACCAATACCTTCATTCACGCATGGACATAATTTAGACCTATCGATCCAGGTCTAATATCAAGTCTATCGAAATTCCGTTCACTCCATCAGAGTATCACGTTTCCGATACAACTTTCTTTTGATTCACAGACCACAATTAGATAGTACGCTGCACATGACAAAAAGTAACTCCGTCTGGGACTAATCATCTCACCAGCACCCCTGACGGTCCGATGACTGCTCTTGACACATAGGACTGGCGTCCGAATACGGCGGATACACCTCAACTGACACAGTTCCTCACAGTTTCTAGGTAGGTTCCAAGAACAGGAGTGTGCGAACCGATAACGGTACTAAGTCAAACTTGGCAACATAGTTAGCTTATTTTGATAGAGCTCCTAATGACCAATCTTGTTAGTTATGGCCAATGTAGGACCAAATATTTACTTGTTTGATTGATCGTCTCTGTTCTGCTATAATATTTTTTGTAGGCAATTATCAGGTCGCACATCCTTGCCTTGGACCACGCTCCAGACTTGGGTGATTTGTACTACCACACGCAAACGCCAAGTGAGAATCAGCTTGGAGTTGGCCAGTCTAGAGGTAGATGGTCGGCACGCAACATATGTGATTTGATTCATGAGATTTTCTAGATCAATCGTCGTCTCGATCGCCATCTGGCCCGGAGCGCCCGTAGACAGGGAAATCGCAGGAGAGTCCCATTGGAGGACACAGCACATCATGAGAGCTTTAGTTTTGCACCGGATCGATGTAGTAGCACCAACAAGTCAGCAGATGGTCATCGAGCTGAGGGATCACCTTCTCGAGTCGTAGTCACACTGGATTCACGTTAGATACCCTCTCGAGAACACTGGACTAGCCATGGGAGTCTGATTGTACCGACAACGTGGGGCCGCCGGCGAATAAGAAATGGTGAAGACCGCAGTCGGAATAGAGCGTGAGGGGTGGAGAGGTAGGGACCTATGCATATCGATCGCAGTCGCGGCGGCCTAGAGTGTGATTTTCAGGCACATTGGTTTGCCGAAGGAGTTTCGAAAGGAGTGAGAGATCGCAACAAAAGCTACAGAATCGTATCTGAATAAATACTGATGTACGAAGTAGAGAGTGAGCCGATAAGTACTTACGTACTATTAGCCATATGGGAAGATCACCACTAATCTATGGATACACCGCATTGTAGGAGGGGGAAAGTTAGTTGAAATAGGCCTAACCTGAGGTCTATACTTTACAGTGAACTAAACTTATTGACCTATTAACCGCACTGCCACTTGACTTATAACGGAAGCTCTGACTTTACGAAGCAGAGCAATGAATTGAGACACTTACCTCTGACAAGTAGATCATTATTGTTGGAGAACAGAATTGCTCTTTGTTGTTAAATATAAGATCACAAAGTATAATCTTCCAGAAACTTCAACATGGTCCACGAGCATATGGTGCATAAGCTCGTGGTTACAGCCAATTGTCCCTTTAACGATGAAAGATTCAAAATATTCATATATCAACCTCCCGCAAGTGTTGTCCTCCAATATATTGTGTGATGTGATTGAAATTAGGTAATGTAGAGTATAGTCGAATAAACGAGAAAACACACTACCTTATTACCGCAGAACGACAGCCAGATATGTATACAGCCGAACAACAGATCCCCAGTGCAGGAAATAAATCTACGAAGATTACCAAGAAAATCGGAGTTTCGGCACACTGCTCCTCGTTTGTTCTAGTGTGACTGCGAATTCCCAATTTACTCTACTCCTGGCTACCAACGGTTGTGCATCACAAAGCACTCTAAGCTCAATAAGCTCAGTGCATAATGGTAACTATACAACTGGGCAAGCCCTCGTGTGGACATGATGTAGAATGTTGAGTCATTAGTTCAATAGTCAGCACTTCTCATATTGAGAGTATAGAACGCCCTCTCTTAGTGATATCGAGCATATTCCATAATATAAGGCAGAATTGCATTTTATAATATACATTTGTCTCTTGATGTGATTTTAGAGAGATATTTCTAGGTCACTTCGCACGTATTGCTTGCTTGAGCTAGTCTGCACATTATAGGCTTTCTACCACCAATTGTGTGGTGTTAATTAAGCCTTCGCTCCTACAATATCATGTAGTTTGGCTCATTGTTATCAACAGGATTGGTGCACCTTTGCTAACATTAGTGATTCTTTTTTTTAGGTATTAGTCTATCACTCTCCAGCCAATGGTACTTGTCCATGTAAGGCTGATACGGCTGAATGTATTCACATCTTGCACTGATGTATCCGGCCTTGCATACGAGTTCACACGTGATAATCCGAGGTGTAATACGGATAAAAACATCTTCAGACCTGATATGCAGCCTCTAGTTGACGAACTTGGGGTAGAGTAGATTATTTAGGTGGAGAAAATTATTGGAGACTATATGTACCCAGTCTGGGAAATGTGCTAGAAATTAATACACCAAGAACACGTATGATTTCGAGTTAGCACCTGGCGCAGGTTGTGACATTATTGACAATCTTCATGGGTCCACAGACTCAGCTTAGAGCTAAGATTTGACTCGGAGAGAGGTGAGAACTAGGAGTATCAATAATTGAGGCTATATTACCGTATTGTAGTGCTCGGACATAGATTGTGCTGTTACGCTAAATGTCATCTTGAAGTGTCCATAATCGGTCGAGTCATAATTGTGAGATGATTATGAGGTGTATGACCACAAACATATGAAGAACAGAATTTGCTCAGACACACCAAATATTTAATTGTCACGATACATCGGAGGATGGGTCTTGCCGTGATAGTCATCACATAGGTAATTGAGTAGGCAGCATTGCCAACTCAGTGAATAATTTTGTTGATATAGGTGAAGAGCCTTCTTGGTGATAAGTGCGGTAGGGAGAGAGAGATGAGAGAGGGCGTGATTAGTTATGGCACTCTCAAACAATAGCTATCTCCCAACTACTAGCATCTCATGTTGTGTTCCATAAATAAATCACATGGTAGTATATTTTTCCACAATAACAATGCATGATTGAGTCTACTACTAGCAAACACACGCACCACTCATAATACGGTGCTGAATTGATGTTGACCCGACTTGTGGATATGTGATAATGACTAGTTTTGTTGAAAAGCATACCGCCTCTGTATAACGATGTGTCGTCATATAATTATCAATGGTAATTATGCTCATCATTGACAGTGCATACGGCTTTACGCACTATAATAATAAGAGTGCAACTTTATTCCAGATGTGACGTAATCGAGTATATTGAAACACAGGGAGAAAAAAGGTTTGCTAAAAAAAATACACGTCGAACCCACATACACACTCAGGAGTGTAGTATCAACTTGAGATTATTTATGCCTTCGCCTATCATCTTCAGAGACTGCACTATCTTAGAGTACTATGGTAGCATTCGTAGATAGTTGTATACTATGAGGATAAAAATAATTATCTAGCGAGTGTATATTCTTAAATATATCTGAATTTTCTTCCTACGGAATACGCAAATTTCAATATGTGGTGATATAAAGGTTAAGGATCCATACCGATAAACATATTCTCTCCCCAAGATAAATATAAATTCACGACAGAGAACTCGCACATGTCTGACTACATCATTATTTCATCTTTTGATCTATCTGTATCGTAAATTTGTGGTTTTGATCCTAATCAAGGTGTGAGGCCGATAATGCTAGGAAACATTTACGAGTTTTTGATTGCACGGAATCCTCTAGTGTTAGGATGAGTACTGTACAAATGTGCATTTGAGAGTAAACTCGTTGATACATTAACTAGCACACATCGCTGAGGTTAATCTTTTTGTCACATATTTTTTGAGTCAGTCAAACTTCAACATGAGATCCATCATCAGCTCTAACGATGTACTCTCATTTGAAGTATTCGCGAGCATGAGTATATATTCTCTATTGTGAAGAGAGATATTTGATTTTGATATATGCGGGAGCGTATATGTGTGGTTTAGCAAGCTACATAAAGCATATTTTTCAGGTTTCGCAAAGAGAGAACGAAGCCTTAGGATTGACACCTGTAGAAGTAGAGCGAAGAGATAGTGACTTATCTATCGAGAGAGATATTTCTTCGAGAACAGGCATAGCTACGATATGCCTAATATATATTTTCTTTGTTGTTATGTTGGCAAGTTGGTTGGATAGACAGTCTCTCGCTTGATGTCTTCAGAGAGAATCAGATATCGATGATGCTTGATCCCTCTGAAATTGAAAGAATAGAAAATCAAGACTTTAATGATGAGGGAGAAGAATCTTCAGAAGATGATTTGGAAGAGAGTACCAATGAGGAAGAAGATTTACCACAAGAGGAAGGAGAAGAAGAGACATATGAGACCAAAGATGAGGATGATGCAATAGAGCATGACTCGGAATATGACGATGATGATTACTAAACATTTATAGCTTTTGCACTTGTCATTTTGTTTCTTGGTACCAATAAATATTATATAGTGACACAACTAGTGAATAATATAGTATGTTTACTATTGGTAGTAATACATATTGTATAGTGATTTAGTGACACTACTATTGAACAAATATACCATGGTTGATAGTATTTCCAGTTTAGCTGTTACATAACGTTTCAAGTCCTTTTTTCTTCTACTTGCATGCCTTTTGTTATCATTTAGTCGTTATTTTTATGTAACTAATAAGCATGCATTTGCCACTATGTAAACAGGATGGGCCACTTGAATTATAGGCGTTTCTCAGTGCCTAGGCTGGACAAGTCTTCTTCTAGTGTCTCCATAGGAAAGAATGGATCAACTCAGTCAATTACACAGGCTAAAAAAGCTAGAACACCAAGAACTAGGACTTTAGCCGGTTTCAGACTAGAGGAAATTGACCGACCGCTTATAGTTTCCAAAGGCGTGTAAGTATTAAATATTCCAACTGCTTTACTTGTTGGAGCAATATTCCTGTGCTAACAATCTTTGATCAAATAATAACAGGTTATGGGAAAGGCACCCATACACCGCTCGTGATCCATCAACGGTGCAAGGTGCCTTAGTGCGGCAGATGTATCCACCGCCAATTGGTCCAAAAAATGACCAGAAACCAATATTGTGTTGGGAGGACTACAAGTGGTCCCCTGGCCCAGAAGTAAGATCAACAGCTTCCAAAATTGTGGAAGAATTTTGGGTAAGTATATGCGCGCGCGCACACACACACACACAGACTATATATATGTGCATTGTTTCTATAAATTATTTGAGAATTTTTAATCAGTTCTATGGTTACTAGTACGTACTTAGAATTCTGAAACAGAGGTGCCCATATTATATTTATAAATAAGAATTCTAAAACTGGTGGATGGGTGGTAGTTACAATTCTTTGTTTTGGTCACAAACATGAAAAAACTACTTGGTTTATCTATGAAGTGTTGGAAGCTTTGATTTTTTGTGCGTATTCTCACTTTCACAAATGCACAAGTAACTAACAAAAATATTTTGGGATGGTTTTTGGCAGTGGAATTTCAAGTGTGACCCATTGGAGCAAGAGAAGGCAGATGGTGTTTTGGAGGAGAACTTTACTAGGAAAGTGAAACAGATGCTACATGAGGAAAAGGTGGCAGCCATCAAAAGATTAATGAAGAAGGGACAATTGCCTGCACAACTAACAGAAGTGGATGAGAATGGTAACCGTTGGCCAACTAAGGAAGCTTTAATTTCTGCAAAGAAAATTGACTTTGGTACCGATGTTGGTTGGCGTCTACTATGTGAGCATTGGAGTGGTGTTGAATTTAGAGGGTTATCCTTAAGAAACAAGAGGAACAGACTTGCTAATGGGGATACAGTCTTCCATTGCAGCGGTGCGAGAAATGTTGTCACCACACGTCAATTCCTGGTACTCTATCTTCGTCAAGCATCTTTCTACTTATGTTTAATAGGAAAGTTTCATTTACTTGGATGATGTTTCACACCCTTGAAATGCAGACACTAAAACAGGGAAAGACCCTGGAATTTCCGGTGCTTGTCTTCACACGCATAATTTGCATCAAGGGACCGACGAAGAGAAGATTTGCAGTCAAAGAACTGCCGATCGTTGGGTTAGCAAAATCTTGTGACTTAGCTCATTTTAATCATCATGACAACTATTTGCACAAAACTTTAGTTTACATTAATTTTTTATTTAAAAAGGAGGATTTTGATAAGGCAATGAAAAATGCTCATGGAGAAAATTGGGAAGAGGAGCACCCAGATTTAGATGGAAAAATCATCTATGAAGCAGCGGGTAGAATGTGACATGGCAGGCTAGGAATTGCTAATGAGTTATTTAGCAAAGCAGAGAAGGAAAAGTTTAAGTCTAAAAGGGTGATGGCCTCACAACCGGTGCGGTCTGCTAGGGAGGACCGTCTAGAAAGAGAGAACAAACATTTGAAGCGGGAGAACAATCGTCTTCGAGGCATTGAGATTGTTGTGCAGGTAATCTTTCCTTCTCTTATAAATTGGAGTGTAAGTGGATAGGGTTGTGCTGACATGCTGATGTTTATAGTCATTGGCTGAGAAAGGGGGAGTGCTTTGATGGCATAATGCAATCAGCTGCGGCTGACTTGGTAAGTTGAACCCATCTCGATGGTAGGCTTGCAGCAATGGAACTATTAAGTGATGTGTCTTCTGTGTATGATACACAGTCTACATCAGATTCGGAAGGCGGAATTCATAGGGGACGAGGTGATGTGCATCAAAGTGAACCTGAAAAGGTTAGTTCATTGTCGTCGTGCCTGCAAGTCTGCGGATGACCTCCCCCTTGTTCCACCGATTTTTTTTTCTCTTTGCACATTAGCACATTTAGACGATATCAAGAAAGAATTTGTTGTTGGGGAACGTAGTAATTTCAAAAAAATTCCTACGCACACGCAAGATCATGGTGATGCATAGCAACAAGAGGGGAGAGTGTGATCTACGTACCCTTGTAGATCGACAACGGAAGTTTTAACTTGGTTGATGTAGTCGTACGTCTTCACGGCCCGACCGATCAAGCACCAAAACTACGGCACCTCCGAGTTCTAGCACACGTTCAGCTCGATGACGATCCCTGGACTCCGATCTAGCAAAGTGTTAGGGAAGAGTTCCGTCAGCACGACGGCGTGGTGACGATCTTGATGTACTACCGTCGCAGGGCTTCGCCTAAACACCGCTACAATATTATCGAGGACTATGGTGGAAGGGGGCACCGCACACGGCTAAGAATATGATCACGTGGATCAACTTGTGTCTCTAGGGGGTGCCCCTGCCTCCATATATAAAGGCTCAAAGGGGGGCGGGCGGCCAAGAGGAGGCGCGCCAGGAGGAGTCCTACTCCCTCCGGGAGTAGGACTTCCCCCCTTTTCCTAGTTGGAATAGGATTCGCGGAGGAGAGAGAGAGGAGGAAGGGGGGCCGGCCCCCTCTCCTTGTCCTATTCGGACCAAGGGAGGGGAAAGGCGCGCGGCCCATCTCTGGCTACCTCTCCTCTCTTCCACTAAGGCCCATTAAGGCCCATATATCTCCCGAGGGGTTCCGGTAACCTCCCGGTACTCCGGTAAAATCCCGATTTCACCCGGAACACTTACGATATCCAAACATAGGCTTCCAATATATCAATCTTTATGTCTCGACCATTTAGAGACTCCTCGTCATGTCCGTGATCACATCCGGGAATCCGAACAACCTTCGTTACATCAAAACGCATAAACTCATAATATAACTGTCATCAAAACCTTAAGCGTGCGGACCCTACGGGTTCGAGAACAATGTAGACATGACCGAGACACGTCTCCGGTCAATAACCAATAGCGGGACCTGGATGCCCATATTGGTTCCTACATATTCTACGAAGATCTTTTATCGGTCAGACCGCATAACAACATACGTTGTTCCTTTTGTCATCGGTATGTTACTTGCCCGAGATTTGATCGTCGGTATCCAATACCTAGTTCAATCTCGTTACCGGCAAGTCTCTTTACTCGTTCCATAATACATCATCCCGCAACTAACTCATTAGTTGCAATGCTTGCAAGGCTTAAGTGATGTGCATTACCGAGAGGGCCCAGAGATACCTCTCCGACAATCAGAGTGACAAATCCTAATCTCGAAATACGTCAACCCAACATGAACCTTTGGAGACACCTGTAGAACACCTTTATAATCACCCAGTTACGTTGTGACATTTGGTAGAACACAAAGTGTTCCTCCGGTACACGGGAGTTACATAATCTCATAGTCATAGGAACATGTATAAGTCATGAAGAAAGCAATAGCAACATACTAAACGATCGGGTGCTAAGCTAATGGAATGGGTCATGTCAATCAGATCATTCAACTAAAGATGTGATCCCGTTAATCAAATGACAACTCTTTGTCCATGGTTAGGAAACATAACCATCTTTGATTAACGAGCTAGTCAAGTAGAGGCATACTAGTGACACTCTGTTTGTCTATTTATTCACACATGTATCATGTTTCCGGTTAATACAATTCTAGCATGAATAATAAACTTTTATCATGATATAAGGAAATAAATAATAACTTTATTATTGCCTCTAGGGCATATTTCCTTCAGTCTCCCACTTGCACTAGAGTCAATAATCTAGATTACATAGTAATGATTCTAACACCCATGGAGCCTTGGTGCTGATCATGTTTTGCTCGTGGAAGAGGCTTAGTCAACGGGTCTGCTACATTCAGATCCGTATGTATCTTGCAAATCTCTATGTCTCCCACCTGGACCAGATCCCGAATGGAATTGAAGCGTCTTTTGATGTGCTTGGTTCTTTTGTGAAATCTGGATTCCTTCGCCAAGGCAATTGCACCAGTATTGTCACAAAAGATTTTCATTGGACCCGATGCACTAGGTATGACACCTAGATCGGATATGAACTCCTTCATCCAGACTCCTTCGTTTGCTGCCAAAGCAGCTATGTACTCTGCTTCACATGTAGATCCCGCCACGACGCTTTGTTTAGAACTGCACCAACTGACAGCTCCACCGTTTAATGTAAACACGTATCCGGTTTGCGATTTAGAATCGTCCGGATCAGTGTCAAAGCTTGCATCAACGTAACCGTTTGCGATGAGCTCTTTGTCACCTCCATATATGAGAAACATATCCTTAGGTCCTTTTCAGGTATTTCGGGATGTTCTTGACCGCTGTCCAGCGATCCACTCCTAGATTACTTTGGTACCTCCCTGCTAAACTAATAGCAAGGCACACATCAGGTCTGGTATACAGCATTGCATACATGATAGAACCTATGGTTGAGGCATAGGGAATGACTTTCATTTTCTCTCTATCTTATATAGTGGTCGGGCATTGAGTCTAACTCAACTTCACACCTTGCAACACAGGCAAGAACCCTTTCTTTGACTGATCCATTTTAAACTTCTTCAAAACCTTATCAAGGTATGTGCTTTGTGAAAGTCCAATTAAGCGTCTTGATCTATCTCTATAGATCTTGATGCCCAATATATAAGCAGCTTCACCGAGGTCTTTCATTGAAACATTCTTATTCAAGTATACTTTTATGCTATTCAGAAATTCAGTATCATTTCCAATCAACAATATGTCATCCACATATAATATCAGAAATGCTACAGAGCTCCCACTCACTTTCTTGTAAATACATGCTTCTCCAAAAGTCTGTATAAAACCATATGCTTTGATCACACTATCAAAGCGTATATTCCAACTCCGAGAGGCTTGCACTAGTCCATAAATGGATCGCTGGAGCTTCCACACTTTGTTAGCACCTTTTGGATCGACAAAACCTTCTGGTTGCATCATATACAACTCTTCTTTAAGATATCCATTAAGGAATGCGGTTTTGACATCCATTTGTCAAATTTCATAATCATAAAATGCGGCAATTGCTAACATAATTCGGAAAGACTTAAGCATCGCTACGGGTGAGAAGGTCTCATCGTAGTCAACTCCTTGAACTTGTCGAAAACCTTTTGCAAAAAGTTGAGCTTTGTAGACAGTAAAATTACCGTCAGCGTTAGTCTTCTTCTTGAAGATCCATTTCTATTGCTTGCTGATCATTGGGCAAGTCAACCAAAGTCCACACTTTGTTCTCATACATGGATCCCATCTCAGATTGCATGGCCTCAAGCCATTTCACGGAATCTGGGCTCATCATCGCTTCCTCACAGTTTATAGGTTCGTCATGGTCAAGTAACATGACCTCCAGAATAGGATTACCGTACCACTCTGGTGTGGATCTTACTCTGGTTGACCTACAAGGTTCGGTAGTAACTTGATCAGAAGTCTCATGATCATCATCATGAGCTTCCTCACTAATTGGTGTAGGAATCACTGGAACTGATTTCTGTGATGAATTACTTTCCAATTCGGGAGAAGGTACAATTACCTCATCAAGTTCTACTTTCCTCCCACTCACTTCTTTCGAGAGAAACTCATTCTCTAGAAAGGATACATTCTTAGCAACGAATATCTTGCCTTCGGATCTGTGATAGAAGCTATACCCAACAGTCTCCTTTGGGTATCCTATGAAGATACATTTATCCAATTTGGGTTCGAGCTTATCAGGTTGAAGCTTCTTCACATAAGCATCGTAGCCCCAAACTTTAAGAAACGACAACCTGGGTTTCTTGCCAAACCACAGTTCATATTGTGTCGTCTCAACGGATTTAGATGGTGACCTATTTAACGTGAATGCACCCATCTCTAAAGCATAACCCCAAAACGATAGCGGTAAATCAGTAAGAGACATAATAGATCGCACCATATCTAATAAAGTACGATGACGACGTTCGGACACACCATTACGCTGTGGTGTTCCAGGTGGCGTGAGTTGTGAAACTATTCCACATTGTTTCAAATGAAGACCAAACTCATAACTCAAATATTCACCTCCACGATCAGATCGTAGAAACTTTATTTTCTTGTTATGATGATTTTCCACTTTACTCTGAAATTCTTTGAACTTTTCAAATGTTTTAGACTTATGTTTCATCCAGTAGATATACCCATATCTGCTCAAATCATCTGTGAAGGTTAGAAAATAACGATACCCGCCGTGAGCCTACTCATCGGACCGCATACATCAGTATGTATTATCTCCAACAAGTCTGTTGCTTGCTCCATTATTCCAGAGAACGGAGTCTTAGTCATCTTGCCTAGGAGGCATGGTTCGCAAGCATCAAGTGATTCATAATCAAGTGATTCCAAAAGTTCATCAGCATGGAGTTTCTTCATGCGCTTTACACCAATATGATCTAATTGGTAGTGCCACAAATAAGTTGCACTATCATTATTAAACTTGTATCTTTTGGCTTCAATACTATGAATATGTGTATCACTACTATTGAGATTCAACAAAAATAGACAACTCATCAAGGGTGCATGACCATAAAAGATATTACTCGTATAAATAGAACAACCATTATTCTCTGATTTAAAGGAATAACCATCTCGCATCAAACAAGATCTAGATATAATGTTCATGCTTAGCGGTGGCACCAAATAACAATTATTCAGGTCTAAAACTAATCCTGAAGGTAGATGTAGAGGTAGCGTGTCGACGGCCTTCACATCGAATTTGGAACCATTTCCCACGCGCATTGTCACCTCATCCTTAGCCAATCTTTGTTTAATCCATAGCCCCTATTTCGAGTTGCGAATATGAGCAACAGAACTAGTATCAAATACCCAGGCGCTACTACGAGCATTAGTAAGGTATACATCAATAACATGTATATCAAATATACCTTTCACTTTGACATCCTTCTTATCCGCCAAATACTTGGGGTAGTTCCGCTTCCAGTGACCGGTCCCTTTGAAGTAGAAGCACTCAATTTCAGGCTTAGGTCCAGACTTGGGCTTCTTCACTTGAGCAGAAACTTGCTTGCCGTTCTTCTTGAAGTTTCCCTTCTTCCCTTTGCCCTTTTTCGTGAAACTAGTGGTCTTGCTAACCATCAACACTTGATGCTCCCTCTTTATTTCTACCTCCATAGCCTTTAGCATCGCGAAGAGCTCGGGAATTGTCTTATCCATCCCTTGCATATTATAGTTCATCACAAAGCTTTTGTAGCTTGGTGGCAGTGATTGAAGAACTCTGTCAATGACACTATCATCAGGAAGATTAACTCCCAGTTGAGTCAAGTGGTTGTCGTACCAAGACATTCTGAGTATATGTTCACTAACAGAACTATTGTCCTCCATCTTGCAGCTGTAGAACTTATTAGAGACTTCATATCTCTCAATCCGGGCATTCGCTTGAAATATTAACTTCAACTCCTGGAACATCTCATATGCTCCATGACGTTCAAAACGTCGTTGAAGACTCGGTTCTAAGCCGTAAAGCATGGCACATTGAACTATCGAGTAGTCATCAGCTTTGCTCTGCCAGACGTTCTTAACGTCCAGAGTTTCTCCTGCAGCAGTTCTTGCACCTAGCGGTGCTTCGAGGGTGCAATTCTTCTGTGCAGCAATGTGGATAATCCTCATGTTACGGACCCAGTTCATGTAGTTGCTACCATCATCTTTCAATTTAGCTTTCTCTAGGAACGCATTAAAATTCAAGGGAATGGTAGCACGGGCCATTGATCTACAACAACATAGACATGCAAAATACTATCAGGTACTAAGTTCATGATAAATTAAAGTTCAATTTAATCATATTACTTAAGAACTCCCACTTAGATAGACATCTCTCTAGTCATCTAGATGATCACATGATCCATATCAACTAAACCATGTCCGATTATCACGTGAGGTGGAGTAGTTTTCAATGGTGAACATCACTATGTTGATCATATCTACTATATGATTCACGTTCAACCTTCCGGTCTCAGTGTTCTGAGGCCATATCGACATATGCTAGGCTCATCAAGTTTAACCCGAGTATTTTGCGTGTGCAAATCTGTCTTGCACCCATTGTATGTGAACATAGATCTTATCACCCGATCATCACATGGTGTCTCGGCAGGAGGAACTGTAGCAACGGTGCATACTCAGGGAGAACACTTACACCTTGAAATTTAGTGAGAGACCATCTTATAATGCTACCGTCGTAATAAGCAAAATAAGATGCATAAAAGATAAACATCACATGTAATCAAAATAAGTGATATGATATGGCCATCATCATCTTGTGCCTTTGATCTCCATCTCAAAAGCACCGTCATGATCACCATCGTCACCGACTTGACACCTTGATCTCCATCATAGCATCGTAGTCGTCTTGCCAACTATTGCTTCTAAGACTATCACTACCGCTTAGTGATAAAGTAAAGTAATTACATGACGATTGCATTTCATACAATAAAGCGACAACCATAAGGCTCCTGCCAGTTTCCGACAACTTTTACAAAACATGATCATCTCATACAATAATTTATATATTATCACGTCTTAACCATATCACATCACAACAAGCCCTGCAAAAACAAGTTAGACATCCTCTACTTTGTTGTTGCAAGTTTTACGCGGCTGCTACGGGCTTCTAGCAAGAACCGTTCTTACCTACGCATCAAAACCACAACGATTTTTCGTCAAGTGTGCTGTTTTAACCTTCAACAAGGCCAGGCGTAGTCAAACTCGATTCAACTAAAGTTGGAGAAACAGACACCCGCCAGCCACCTGTGTGCGAAGCACGTCGGTAGAACTAGTCTCATGAATGCGGTCATGTAATGTCGGTCCGGGACGCTTCATCCAACAATACCGCCGAATCAAAGTAAGACGTTGCTAGTAAGCAGTATGACTATTATCGCCCACAACTCATTGTGTTCTACTCGTGCATATAACATCTACTCATAGACCTGGCTCGGATGCCACTGTTGCGGAACGAAGTATTTCAAAAAAAATTCCTACGATCACGCAAGATCTATCTAGGAGATGCATAGCAATGAGAGGGGAGAGTGTGTGCACGTACCCTTGTAGACCGAAAGCGAAAGCGTCTAGTAACGCAGTTGATGTAATCGAACGTCTTCGCGATCCAACTGGTCCTAGCAGCGAACGTACAGCACCTCCGTGTTCAGCACACATTCAGCTCGATGACGTCTCTCAAGCTCTTGATCCAGTTGAGGATGAGGGAGAGTTTCGTCAGCACGACGGCGTGTTGACACTACAAGAAATATGCTCAATTGTGACCTTTTGGCAGTGACCGTGGAACAAATCGTCATAAATCTATGACCATTTCGATCCAATTGGTCGTGGCCTGTTTAGGAGAGTCGAAACCATAAACCGTAGTGACTATTTTGGTCAAAAAGGTCGTAATTGCCTTACACAAAATGGTCATAAGCAAACAACAATGGTCGATAGCCTTATTTCTAGCTGATTACGACCATTCTAGATGGTCATGGTGTTGTAACATGGATGACTGGACGTCCACGTCATCAATTTTATCTATGTGTCATGTCATTTTTGCTTATGATTCGGTTGTAGCGTCAGTCCGTCCATAGATTGACTCTTGACTAAAATGGGTCTATATTTACAAACGGGGCCAACTAACACAGTACAAATGACATGTGGGACCCGTCCCACAAATGTGAATAAAGCAGAAAAAGGCAAAAATTCACTTTGGCTCATAGGTGTATATGCACCCATTGTCTAAATACATATTTTAAAAAGTTAAAAAAATCAAGAAAAAATCCCGCATGTAAATCCAGACACTATATGTGTGTGCACCAAGTATCGATGAAAAATAAAATTTTTTGTGGCTTGTGTGTAAAAGACAATTTTCGATGCTTGATTACAGCTATTCACAAGCCATTTTTAATCTTTTTTACAAATGCAACAAAAATGTCCTTGTTCACCGAAATTTTGTGTGCGAACATAGGATGTCCAGATGTACACACGAGATTTTTTCTATACATATTTTATAATAGGTGTATCTAGATCTAAGATCCAAACTGCCAGTCTCAAAGAAAAAAAGGACCCGTCCCACAAAGGTGAATATAGCAAAAAAGAAACCACACCACGTGATTCGAACTAGCTACCAGTCGAGTTCCCCTAAGGAGACAAACAACCACACCGCAACAAAGACACTGGTACATTCTTGCCTATAACCTATTTAGGCCCTGTTCGGATACTATCGGCTCTGCCCCAGTAGCTCCCGGAGCGGACGGAGCGCCAACAATATTGCTAGGAGCGGCTCAGACCGCGCTGGAGCGCGGAGCAGAGTTAGCAGACGGGATAGATTCCGAACACGCCCTTAATGGGTAGTGTCGAGTGGGCTTGGGCCTTGGTGGGACAAGGGCACCTTTTTCTCTTTTATATTTTTCGTCTGCCGAGTGGGCCAACTACTGGGCCGCAGCTCGTTTTTTGGTCTGTTTTTTGTTCGTTCATTCTTTTTTTACTTTTGTTTATTATTTATACTTCCAATTATTCTATATATATATTGAAAAACAAACTTCACATAAAATGTTTGAAAAATGTTAACCAAGCATTTAAAAATCTTACATGTGTATAAAGAAAATGATTACCATATGTACAAAAAATATACAATATGTGTGTAAAAAGTTGTTCATGTATTTAAAAATGTTAATCGAGCATTTAGAAAATGTTAAACAATTATATAAAAATGTAAATAAAGCATTTAAAAATGTTAAAATGTGTAAATAAAAAATATTAACAATGTATTAAAAATATTAATCTTGTATTTAAAAAATATTTAAATGTTGTATATAAAAATGTTGACTATGTATTCAAAAAGTTCTAACCAAGCACTTGAAATTGTTAATTGTGTATAAAAAATTTGTGTCTCATGTATAAGAAAAATGTATACAAAAGTATACAATGTGTGTGAACAAAGTCAATCTTGTATTTAGAAAATGTTAAAGCAAACATTTGAAAAATATGTTAAACAAGTATTTAAAAGATATTAAACATGCATTAAAAATGTTCTTGACGTATATGAAAAATGTAGAATGAAAACCAACAGAAAGAAACAAAAATGTTCTCGACGTATACGGAAAATATAGGATGAAAACTAGGTCACATATAATGACACAATGCAAATATTTTACATATTTCTGTTTTTTATTTTCTTATGCCAATTTCAAAATGCGTTCAAATGACGGGTATGGCCGTTCATAGCTAGAGATGGAATCTTGCAATACTCTTGCTGGATCTATGATGAAATAGCTACTTGTGTACCCATAAATGAATTTTAGAAAAAAAAAAGACCAAACTGTGAGGCAGCTGTAGTTAAAAATAGATCCAGTTACTGTTGAATCGGCAGAAATTTGTCAATTTGACGAGATGTGGACGGAAAGCTATTAAGGTGCGACCATTTGGTTACTTTGACATAAAATACGGTCTAATATTTTTTAAAAATCGAATGGTGCCATTTTGCAACAAATATTTGGTAGTTTCTTAAAAAACAGTTTTTAAATGAAAAATGAACTTTATGTGCAAAAAAATAATGAAAACACCCTTTGGCAACATTGGTTCAAGGAATTGTACTTGGTTTAGCAAAAGAAATGGCATGAACAATCTTAATTGTTCCACATGTTCTGAATTTAGTCAATGTTATTTCATTTTTGGTTGTCTTCTCTACTTAGAAGAAGTGGTAAATATCTGTAGTTAGAACAACTTTATTCACATTAATTCTCTGATCTAACAATTTCCTCATATATGATTTTAACAAATATATACTCCTCCCGTTCCATAATAAGTGTCGTATTTGTAGTTCATTGAGATCCGGACATGTTGCCTTTATAGTTTCTCTTGCATGATGAGCTATATACCTCTTGTCTTTGCCAAGGTCGGCTTGCGTGCATGAGCATGCATGGATATGATTTTGATTAATAAAGATTTAGGATACAATTGAAATTATAGTCATGTTGATCTATTACTTTGAATGACTGTATCAACCATGGAATAGGACGGCCCCGTTTCTGTTTTTGAATTCCAGAGTATCTTTATATCGAGCTATTGAAATTCTATAAAAAACAAATCTTTCTCTAAGCTGATGTAGGAAAAATTTCTATCGACTTACACTTTCCATATTCAAATGTTGTTACTTGTTTGTACTTTCCAAGGAGTACCAGGAAACAAGTTGCAACCGAGCCCCTCCAATATGGATTCATCTAGGACATCTCGCCACCATATGCACGTCTTATGGTTGTTGCCAAAACTCCGAGTGAATTTGAAATAGGCCATGGACATGGATCACCAAAGTGAAAAGAATGCCTCTGATATTCAATCATAAACCGCGACGTTGCTTGAGTTTTTGGTATAATGCCAATTCTTTGTCCTCTATATAGCTATTCTTGCATTGATGCTTTCATGAAAAAATATTTTAGTATTTCCAATGATTTTGTATGTAAATTAAATTGCTAGCCTGTGCAGAAGTGATGACTACTAGCTTAATTTTCATTGGTTACTCATTTGTGACGCGGATTGATGACGTGGCGAACATCCGACCATCCATGCCGAGGAAACCCACATCCATCCATCGTCCATCCATCTATATTCAGATAAACAAAGCTATCCATCCATCCACCGCACCCAAGCCCCACGTCACCTCCTCCGTCCCTCTCCCACTAGACTCTTCTCGCCGCCGCCACCTGCGGTGGTCGATCCCGGCCGAATTCGGCGGCCGCCAGCAGTGCCTAGCACACCCACGTGATCCCCTCGGCCCGCTCCTCGATCTCCTCTGGCCAGATTCGATGGGCGCGTCCTCCTGCGACCATGCGCAAAACTCTCCATCCACTAGGGTTTGGGCCACCGTGTCGCAGGTGTGGCTCCGGCGTTGCTCCGGTGATTCAGATCCACTCTCTACCCTCGTCACACCCCTTCTTCATTCTCCTCACCACGTACCCTCTAACTCTCAGATCCGTCGTCGCTCGAGCACCGGACGCCATGTACGGGATGGCTGCTTCCTCCCCTACCCAGACGATGGAGCGGCTAGATCTGGGCGTGTACAACGACGCCCAGTGATAAGGGACGGTCTGGCCTACCACCCTGAAGCCATAGCAAGGCGGGCGAGGGAGGAGTAGACCACAGTCGGATGGAGCCAATAGCGGTCTGAAGCGGTCGTCTCCTTCGAGCACCAAGATGGGTCTGCGGTGGATGCTGGGTTGGATCTCGGGTCGATGGTGTGGCCATGGACACGACCTCCTTGACCTCGACAGCCAAAGCGTCGGCAGTGGAACATCTGATTCCCGAACCTTTTCTTCTCCTCTTTTAATTTAAAGTTCTTATTAGCTTAGTTGTAGATTTCTAAGCATGCCATCTTGTTGTGATTAATTATGTTAGTTTAGTTCTAGATTTCGGTTGCTACTACTGTTGCATAATTGACCCTGAATATTCTGTCATCTCATATGCTTCCATGGCGTGCCTAATCAACCTGCTCGAGCAGTAACATAAACTGAGTTATTTGAGCAACCAGCCAACAACACCGATAGTAGCACCAACTGTGTTCCTATTCTACTCCGCGTTGGAGACTGATGAATGTGTAGCACTTTATGGCCGCCCCATATGCAACGAGAGGCTAGCAAAAGCAGCGAGTGAGAGCGGCTGTGAATGCATAGTTGGCTTCGACGACTGCATAGAGTAGTGTGAGCTAGGCTACATCTGATGCAAGTGGAAGAGCATGGCTTATAGTCCACTCCCACAATAGTCTGTCACCTAGCTCTTTAAATTGTGTTAATTTGTCGTCATCTAGATTCAGAGTTATATAAGAGTAGTGATATATTTAGAGTTATTTGTTAGCTTATTCGTACAATATATAAGAATATAGATAGATTTGGAGTTAGTTTTAGCTATCATCTAGCTCTTTAAATTGAGTTGATTTGCTTACTGAAATTAGGTTGATGCCTTGATGTACTGTTTTTCTTGATATGTTTGATGTTCATCGATCGTCCAGATTTACTAGCACACCAGATATAAATCTGGACCGATGCCATTCAATAGATTTTTCTAGACATTTTATTGGATCATCAGATGATTGGCGTGGCAAGGTGTGTTTGGCTAACATATTGCATTGGAAATATATTGTTCTTCATCGCCTAATGTCATTGTTGCAGATAATAGGGCATGTAGATAGCAAGTTATTTTGCTAGTGGCGACTTATGCTTATTGTGTCTCACACTGAAAAATAAAATGTACAATGAGCTTGTTTGACTTTTTTTATGTTATAGTATACTTGATTAGGGTAGTCTATTTCCTGTGATCTTTCCTATCACGTGCACATATTAATTTTTGTTGACTTGAATCTGTTATGCCCTTGATATGCCCTTGATTTTTTTACTTAGCTTGACCCAGAATAGCAGCATCCTTGATTTTTACTAACCCCACCTCGCTCTAGCTCTCGTAGACCCAAAGGAGCTTGTATGCAATGCACCTCCTCTCCGGTGGTGAGAGCGTACACGGGTCATGGGTCCGACTAATTTCCATGTTTGTGGCCGCTCCTGCCACTGCCCTCTCTTTAAGGACACAGCCGGAAAGACGCTCAATAAACAGATCATCGTCCTCTCCAAGCGGAGGGGTCAGCCCAAGCGATAGTAAGTTTCTAGTATTCTCTACCGTGTTGATGTGGCTTGTTTACCTCGTCCTTGCTACTTGATCGCGTAATATGATTTCTGCTCGAGGATCTGATAGAGATGGTTCGTTCAAAATAGTAGAGTATATGATTCATGTTTTGTTATAGTTTGTTTGTTTGTCACAGTCCTCTGTTTCATGGGTGCTATGTTTCCTTTCCTAATAGCATTGCACATATTTTTGGTACTCAAAATGTGACATTATTCAGTCAATTTCAGTCCTTGTCGCAGTCCAACACGCATTGCTTTGTTGTTGGACACTAGTAATTAAGAGAGAGCGTTGTATACTCTCTGATTATTTGTCTAGTGATTGCTTGAAGCATCTATCTTACTAGCTTTTAGAATGGAGAAACTCGTGTCATTTCATATATGATCTGAATGAAATGATTAGGACTTGTTGCAGAGAATTTATTTGATACTGTATATTGTACTAAAGAAACAACATATGTGCTCCTGAAACGTACTACGTTCTTGTCTGCTACATGTTCCCATTTAAGCTATGTGCCCGATTTATATTTCGACAATGATTTGTTTTGCATGCTTACCTGTTTAGTAAACTTGGTGCCATGCTTATTTCATGTAGCTAATAGTAACCTACGAAAAAATTGTAATTGCCAAGATTGATTTGTTCTGCTTGCCTGCTACAAACTTTTCAAATAACTACTACTTAATTAGTAGCATGTAGACTAGATTATTATTTTGTGAACATTCTATTCCAGAGATATATACAAAATCATATGCTGGCCATCCCATGTAGCAATCACTGCTAGTTTGTATTGAGCAAACGGTGCACCGCACTGTAGCTATCCTCGTGCAGCAGTTGCCTCCTGGGACGCAGGTGTGCGTCATGTGCAGTTTTGATTTTCCAGTCTTTCTTTCAAAATGTCAGGTGTTGTATTAATATCATGATGTTAGCTTCTTAAATTCTACTACTAGGACATCTATTCTTGAATAGTTTGCTTATAAAGTTTCCTAGTCATTCATAACCAACTGCAATATATTGATGGACATAGTACTCTGCTCATGTGTACATCTTTCTATAGATGTCAAGCTAACATGGAAAGTGCTATGGAACAAGAGGTACCAGAAGGTGAAGAACCAAAGAGTGATGTTGCTGTTGTTGCTGACCTTTTCTCACTAAAGAATGGCCCTCCAGCAGATTCCCTCACTAGCTGTGTTGTTTTGGTTGGTGCCATCTTATGTTATTGGTTACTAGTGCACAATATGGACATGTGCCATCTTATGAACATGGGGTAATAATACTAAGCTACTGGTTGTGTTATATTGGTTGGTGCATCTTATGAACCTATGGTGTAATGATATTGCTGGGCCTAACTTATTGAAATCCTGGAGAATTATATTATTACCATCATCATTATATTCTCATGTGTTGGCTGACTGCCAAATTGTCAATGTATTTTTGTTTTTGAGATACTGTTGGTTGTTGTTGGTCGCCCTTTAATATGGGCTAGATTGAAAAAACTAAATTGTTTGAGTGGGCCGGACTGTTTCAAGGCCAAATATAGTTTTTTATGGAAAAAAATCAAAATGTTTTTGTTCGGTAGATAAAAGGCTGGCCCAGTTAATGATGGATTAAATAAATGGGTTGCACACCACAACCCAAGAACTGATCTGTTGGGCTCGGCCCATGCTTGTGGCCCAAAAGTAAATTTAAAAGTGGGCTGAATTATTGAGCTCAGCCCATTAAAACAACTGATTTGGACCGATCCTACATGGCATCCATGTCATCGCATGTGCCACGTTGGCGCGGCCACATCAGATCCTACGTGGTCTAGGCTCATTAGTAGTGACCATAATTTTCGTGAAAGATTTAACGACCTAAATTTTGGTCAAGGGCGGCCATGACCAAAATTCCAGAGAAGGTCACGTTTGTTCGTTCTTGACGGCCAACAGTTGACCTTCCAAATTTGGTAAAAAAGGTCAATAAACGAAAACAATGAAAAATTAACGACGAAAATGGGGAGTCATAATTGGCCGTATTTCTTATAGTGTGACAGTGATGATGAAGTTACCAGCGCAGGGCTTCGCCTAAGCACTACAACGATATGACCAAGGTGTGTAACTGTGGAGGGGGGCAAAGCACATGGCTAAGAAAAGACTTGGTGTGTCTTTGGGGTGCCCCCCCTCCCACGTATATAAAGGGGGGAGGAGAGGTGACCTGCCCAGGGGGGCGCCATAGGGGGGAGTCCTACTTGGTCTCCCGGTCCAAGTAGGATCCCCCCTTCCTATTCCCACTAGGAGAAGGAGGGAAGGAGAAGGAGGAGAGAAGGAAAGGGGGCTGGCCCCCCCAACCCTGGTCCAATTCGGTTTGGACTTGGGGGGGGGGCACGCGCCACCACCTGGCCACCGCCTCCTCTCTCCACTAGGGCCCATGAAGGCCCATTAACTCCCCGGGGGGGGGGGGGGGGGGGGTTGGTAACCCCCGATACTCCGAAAAATGTCTGAACCTTTCCGAAACCATTCCGGTGTCCAAACATAACCTTCCAATATATCAATCTTCATGTCTCGGCCATTTCGAGACTCCTCGTCAGGTCCGTGATCTCACCCGGGACTCCGAACAAACTTCGGTTCATCAAATCACATACCTCATAATACAAATCGTCATCGAACGTTAAGCGTGCGGACCCTACGGGTTCGAGAACTATGTAGACATGACCGAGACACATCTCCGGTTAATAACCAATAGCAGAACCTGGATGCTCATATTGGCTCCTACATATTCTACGAAGATCTTTATCGGTCAAACCGCGTAACAACATACATTGTTCCCTTTGTCATTAGTATGTTACTTGCCCGAGATTCGATTGTCAGTATCCTCATACCTAGTTCAATCTCGTTATGGGCAAGTCTCTTTACTCGTCCATAATGCATCATCCTATGACTAACTCTTTAGACACTTTGCTTGTAAGGCTCATAATGATGTGCATTACCGAGAGGGCCCAGAGATACCTCTCCGATACACGGAGTGACAAATCCTAATTAATCTCTATCTATGCCAACTCAACAAACACGATCGGAGACACCTGTAGAGCATCTTTATAATCACCCAGTTACGTTGTGACGTTTGATAGCACACAAGGTGTTCCTCCGGTATTCAGGAGTTGGATAATCTCATAGTCAGAGGAACATGTATAAGTCATGATGAAAGCAATAGCAATAAAACTAAACGATCATTATTCTAAGCTAATGGATGGGTCTTGTCCATCACATCATTCTCTAATGATGTGATCCCGTTCATCAAATGACAACACATGTATATGGTCAGGAAACTTAACCATATTTGATTAACGAGCTAGTCTAGTAGAGGCATACTAGGGATACTCTGTTTGTCTATGTATTCACACATGTACTAAGTTTCCGGTAAATAAAATTCTAGCATGAATAATAAAAATTTATCATGATATAAGGAAATATAAATAAAAACTTTATTATTGCCTCTAGGGCATATTTCCTTCACTTGTTCCAAGATGAACTGGTTGCACCGATCAGATGAGCCACCGGCTAAGGCAGGTTTGCTACCAGCGATGTAATAGGCCTCTTGAAGCTATCTCAGGGGATCCAGTTGTGGTGCCGTATGTTGGTGGTTTCACCATTCCCAATTTTTTTGATGGCTCCCTGTGCTAAGATTTCGCAGCCATCAAGTATCGCCGGCCATATCTGGGATGGATGCGACCCCTGTTGGGGAACACAGTATTTCAAAAAAATTCCTACGATCACGCAAGATCTATCTAGGAGATGAATAGGAACGAGAGGGGAGAGTGTGTCCACGTACCCTCGTAGACCGAAAGTAGAAGCTTTAAGTAACGCGGTTGATGCAGTCAAACGTCTTCATGATCCAATCGATAGAACCGAACACACGACACCTCCGCGATCTGCACACGTTTAGCTCGGTGATGTCCCTCGTACTCTTGATCCAGCTGAGGCCGAGGGAGAGATTCGTCAGCACGATGGCGTGATGACGGTGATGATGAAGTTACCGACGCAGGGCTTCGTCTAAGCACTACAACGATATGACCAAGGTGGAAATATGTGGAGGGGGGCACCGCACACGGCTAAGACAACTGACAACTTGTGTGTCTATAGGGTGCCCCCTCCCCCGTACATAAAGGAGTGGAGGAGGGGAGGGTCGGCCCTCTCTATGGCGTGCCCCAAGGGGGATACCTAGTCCTAGTAGGAGTAGGTTTCCCCCCTTCCCTAGTTGGAGTAGGAAAAGAAGGAAGAGGGAGAAGGAGAGAAGGAAAGGGGGGTCGGCCCCCTCCCCAATTCGGATTGGGCTTGGGGGCGGCCCCCACTTGGCCGCATCCTTCTCTCTCCCAACATGGCCCATTAAGGCCCATTGACTCCTCGGGGGGTTCCGGTAACCCCCCGGAGTTGGGAATGAAGTAATTCCAAAAAAATTCCTATGCACACGGAAGATCATGGTGATGCATAGTAACAAGAGGGGAGAGTATTGTCTACATACTGTCGTAGACCGAAAGCGGAAGCGTTATGACAACGCAGTTGATTTAGTCGTACGTCTTGACGATCGACCGATCCTAGCACCGAAGGTACGGCACCTCCGCGATTTGCACATGTTCAGCTCGGTGACACCCCACGAACTCACGACCCAGTAGAGTGTTGAGGGAGAGCTTTGTCAGCACGACGGCTTGATGACGGTGATGATGATGCTACGGGAACAGGGCTTCGCCTAAGCACCGCTACGATATAACCGAGGTGGATTATGGTGGAGGGGGCACCTCACACAGCTAAGAGATGAATGATCAACTTGTGTGTCTATGGGGTGCTCCCCTCCCTCGTATATAAAGGAGTGGAGGGGGGAGGGTCGGCCCTCTATGGCGCGCCTTGGAGGAGTCCTACTCCCTATCGGAGTAGGATTCCCCCCTTTCCCTAGTTGGACTAGGAGGGAAGGAAGGGGGAGAGAGGGAGGAAGGGAAAGGGGGCGCCCCCCTCCTTGTCCAATTCGGACTAGAGGGGGAGGGGACGCGCGGCCTGCCCTGGCCGCCTCTCTATCTCTCCACTAAAGCTCATTAGGGCCCATATACTCCCCGGGGGGGTTCCTGTAATCCCCCTGGTACTCCGGTATATGCCCAAACTGACTCGGAACCTTTTCGATGTCCAAACATAGGCTTCCAATATATTGATCTTTATGTCTCGACCATTTCAAGACTCCTCGTCATGCCCGTGATCACATCCAGGACTCCGAACAACCTTCAGTTCAGCAAAACACATAAACTCACAATACCGAACATTAAGCGTGCGGACCCTACGGGTTCGAGAACTATGTAGACATGACTGAGACACATCTCCGGTCAATAACCAATAGCGGAACCTGGATGTTCATATCGGCTCCCACATATTCTACGAAGATCTTTGTCGGCCAAACCGCATAACGATATATGTTGTTCCCTTTGTCATCGGTATGTTACTTGCCCGAGATTCGACCGTCGGTATCTCAATACCTAGTTCAATCTCATTACCGGCAAGTCTCTTTACTCATTCCGTAATGCATCATCCTGCAACTAACTCATTAGTCACATTGCTTGCAAGGCTTATATTGATGTGCATTACCGAGAGGGCCCAGAGATACCTCTTCGACAATCGGAGTGACAAATCCTAATCTCAATCTATGCCAACTCAACAAACACCATCGGAGACACCTGTAGAGCACCTTTATAATCACCCAGTTACGTTGTGATGTTTGGTAGCACACAAAGTGTTTCTCTGGTATTCGGGAGTTGCATGATCTCATAGTCATAGGAACATGTATAAGTTATGGCGAAAGCAATAGCAACAAACTAAACGATGATCATGATAAGCTAATGGAATGGGTCAAGTCAATCAAATCATTCTCTAATTATGTGATACCGTTAATCAAATGACAACTCATGTCTATGGCTAGGAAACTTAACCATCTTTGATTCAAGGTTCTAGTCAAGTAGAGGCGTACTAGTGACACTCTGTTTGTCTATGTATTCACACATGTACTAAGTTTCCGGTTAATACAATTCTAGCATGAATAATAAACATTTATCATGATATAAGGAAATATACATAACAAGTTTATTATTGCCTCTAAGGCATATTTCCTTCACCCGGTACTCCGGTAATTGCCCGAACTTATCTGAAACCATTCCGGTGTCCAAACATAGCTTTCCAATATATCAATCTTTATGTCTCGACCTTTTCGAGACTCCTCGTCATGTCCGTGACCACATCCGGGACTCTGAACTACCTTAGGTACATCAAAACACAGAAACTCATAATACAGATCGTCATCGAACGTTAAGCGTGCGGACCCTACAGGTTCGAGAACTATGTATACGTGATCGATACTCACTTCCGGTCAATAACCAATAGCGGAACCTGGATGCTCATATTGGTTCCTACATATTCTACGAAGATCTTTATCGATCAAACCGCATAACACTACTAGGGAAAAGCTTATAGGCAGATGCTTACTAGTAGCGCGGGTTTATAACCCTTGCTACTGCTACTTACTAGTAGCGCGGGTTTTTACCCCTCGCTACTACTAAGATGATACTAGTAGCGCGGGTTTTTAACCCGCGCTACTACTAAGCGGTCTCTACCGTGCCCTCCCGGGACATGCCATAGTAGTAGCGAGGGGTACAAACCCGCGCAACTACTAAGTTGATAGTAGTAGCGCGGTTTTATACCCCTTGCTACTACTAAGTACGAGGTAGGTGAAATCCCCATATCCTCGGCCGAATCCCTCATCTCTCCCTCACTTTCCCCCTCTCTCACTTTCCTCCTCTCTCCCTCGTACTCCAGCGGTGGCCGCCGCTGGTACAATCTGCTTTTTCCCCCTCCCTCCCTGAGATCCCTCCGGTGGGAGGTCGCGGGAGCTCCTCGCCGCCACCAAGATGCGGAAGCACGACCTCGGCATCCTCCTCCTCGCCGCCTTTGCCGTCTTCTTCTAGCTCCAGGTCAGCCCTCCTCCTCCTCCCCCTCTCCGATTCGATCCAAAACCCTAGCTGACCCATCCCCCTCCTCCTCCGACAGCACGAGAGCCGCCGTGAGGTGCTTCTCCCCACGCACGATGCCCAGATCGAGGTCCACCAGCTCCCGGCCCATGCCGGGCTGGCCTCCGCGGCCTCCATGAGGCGCGCGTCATGGCCAAGATCTCCCTGCTCCCGGCCAACATGCGCGTCGCTGCCGTCCGCGCCCTGTCGCCATGGCCATCGGCGCCGTCGACCGAACCATTGACACTAGCACGCACGGGGTCGAGATTTTTTTTTTGGTTTTTCAAATTAATAGTAGTAGCGCGGGTCACAGACACGCGCTATAGATAGTTAGTAGTAGTAGCGCGGGTTGCACCGCGCTACTACTACTAGTTAGCTGTAGCGCCGTAGTAGTAGCGCAGGCACCCGCGCTACCACTAGCTTTTAACCCGCGCTACTACTAGGCTTTTTCCTAGTAGTGTAACAACATATGTTGTTCCCTTTGTCATCGGTATGTTACTTGCCCGAGATTCGATCATCGGTATCTCAATACCTAGTTCAAGCTCGTTACCGGCAAGTATCTTTACTCGTTTCGTAATGCATCATCTCGTAACTAACTCATTAGTCATACTGCTTGCAAGGCTTATAGTGATGTGCATTACCGAGAGGGCCCAGAGATACCTCTCCGACAATCGGAGTGACAAATCCTAATCTCGATCTATGCCAACTCAACAAACACCATCGGAGACACATGTAGAGCATCTTTATAATCACCCAGTTATGTTGTGACGTTTGATAACACACTAAGTGTTCCTCCGGTATTCGGGAGTTGCATAATCTCATAGGCATAGGAACATGTATAAGTTATGAAGAAAGCAATAGCAACAAACTAAATGATCATAGTGCTAAGCTAACGGACAGGTCAAGTCAATCACATCATTCTCTACTGATGTGATCTTGTTCATCAAATGAAAACTCTTGTCCATGGCTAGGAAACTTAACCATCTTTGATTAACGACCTAGTCAAGTAGAGGCATACTAGTGACACTCTGTTTGTCTATGTATTCACACATGTACTAAGTTTCCAGTTAATACAATTCTAGCATGAATAATAAACATTTATCATGATATAAGGAAATATAAATAACAACTTTATTATTGCCTCTAGGGCATATTTCCTTCAGTCTCCCACTTGCACTAGAGTCAATAATATAGATTACATTGTAATGATTCTAACACCCATGGAGTCTTGGTGCTGATCATGTTTTGCTCGTGAGAGAGGCTTAGTCAACGGGCCTGCAACATTCAGATCCGTATGTATCTTGCAAATCTGTATAGTAGAAAAACAGCCATTTGTCTCGGTTGGGGAACCGGGACAAAAGCGTCGTTACTAAAGCCCTACACCTTTAGTCCCAGTTCTTACACCAACTGGGACAGATGGGCCTCCATGTGGCCACTGCGGCGAGCCCAGACAGGAGGGCCTTTGGTCCCAGTTGGTGGCACCAACCGGGACCATAAGGCATCCACGCGTCAGCAGCTAGCATGAGTTGAAGTTTTTGTTTTTTTAAAGGGGTGGTTTTGGGGGTTAATTTAGGGTGTTAGCTAGCTAATAGAGAGAAGTTTCCTCTCTTATCTCCGTGCTTGGTTTACCAACGCTACTGCTATGCCTAAACATGGCTTAGATTGAAGTGAAGGCAACATATATGTGGTAGATATCGAAAGTAATACTAATCCTAACTTGATCAAGTTTGGATTAGTACTACTTTCGACATGCACCACATGCATGTTGCCTTCACTTCAATCCAATCCATGTTCATTTCACCCACTGATATATAATAACTCTTCATGCTCTCATCATGCATCATCATAATAACAAGTCCTACTAATCATCATCATCATCATACAACTTCTACTCATTATTAATAACAAGTCATACGATCATCATCCTCATAGTCATCGAACCAACCCTACTTAATTGTTCTTAGCACATGATCATCAGTATAAGGTAGGACCTAAATACCCTTTTAAGGTAAAATAGCATAAAACAATGTAGGCCCTGAGTCTCCATTATGGAGAATGGAGATCATCCTGTCTCCAATTCTTGCGCTTCGCTTCCTTTTGCTTCCAAGAACCTCCTTACGACTGTCCATACATTTTTTTCCATTCTATGATTTTCATGTCTCCATTTCTTTTAGAAATCCGATATGGACAGGTGAGATTCGTAGGATGACCTGGCTGCATGTTCAAAACATCAAGGCAACCATTCTGATACATCAGATGAGGCACATAATCATCTAGGATTTTCTGTTGAAAAACATAGTAATAACTTTGTAGTTAGCAATGTAGTTAAGTTTTAAAAGAATTTATATAAAAGATGCACGGATGTCATAATAGTAAAAAATCTTACCATGGCATCTCCATGGATGTTACCGTAGTTCAACACGTGCACTAGTGGCACATATTGACCATATTGTGGAGGAGTTTTATTATATATATTGTAATTCTCAAGATCAGTACAAAATGCGACCAGATGATTTTTCTCCTGATAAGTTAACTCAGAGCCATCGGTGTAGTAGGTTCTGTCTACCATGTTCCGCACATTGTTTGAACAATGAAAATAAGATGTCAATGGAAATAAGTTGTCAACTATTTTGACATGAACAATATAAATTAGTAAATAACTATGTTTGAGAAACTCACATAGCGGTAGAATTGGAAGCGTATCAACAAGGACCCAAATGTCCATATTGTCTTGGTTGATGTCAGGATCACCAAGATCCATGGTGACAAGCATACCCTCATAAAACCATACATCTTGCAAAGTGCTTCCCAATTTTTGCAACCAAAATGGGTTACGCTCTCAGAATTATACAGATTTACATCAAAATCCAGATCATGATGGGTCCTTAGGTGAATTTGTTTTGTTTCGTAATTTTCATGGTCTTCAAAACCCATCCTCTCCAAGACATAGCGTCTTGCATGGCATGGGATAAGCTACTCAAATTGTAAAAGATGAAAATTACACGTTGAAATAGTTGAAGTCGTGCTTACTTACGAAAAAACACTTTTCGTCGTTGCGTACCATTTCAACATCGAAGGTCTCCTGGAGCTTAATGCTGAAGCGTCGATCTTCGTCCAGGTGAGGACTGTCGCACAGACCTCGGTCCTCGTTGCACCGGCTGCACTACCCGGGGAGACTTTCGTCGTCCGATGATGACATTTCCTACGTTCATAATTCAAAGATTAAACTTGTACAATTCAATATATGTACTATAAAAATTAAATTAGATCATTATTATTCATCATGGGTTGACTATCGGTCTGCAAAAACAAAAACCCTATAAGCTATCAACTAATCAAATGCATACGCCTTGCATAGTGCTCTCCAATTTTAGCATTCAAAGTAGGAGTAGTTTTCCAATTTGAGCATTCAATAAGCAAAACCAAATCGTAAAATAAAGTAGTATTCAAAGTAGCATGCATTCAATTATAAGTAAAACTACATCATCTCTTGTGTACGTACATCATCGAATATTATCACTAATACACTTTGAATAGTATCATACATATAGCATCGCTAATACAGCTAGAACCGTAGCGCCCGATGGGTATCGGCGCGGGCGGTGGACACCCAAAGAGAAGGAACCATCATAGAATCATAGCTCTAGTGAGATCCCTGAGGAACCTGCCAGGTATTGTCGAACCTGCCTTCCAACGCAACCATGTAGTGACGGGCGTGCTTGTCCTCCTCGCTGACACGGTGACGTACCACCTCCGCGTTGTCCGGAACCCTCGGCACCGTCACAGGCCCACGCGACCGCCACCAAACAAGGTTCGGGTCAACGACGGGCTGGCTCCTCACCAACCTACGCCCCCCGGAAGGTAGCACCTCCCAATACAAGCCCGGCGGAGCCCAGTCCCGGACATGGCCCCTCTGATCAAGCAGGCCTCCTCCGCCGAGTCGACGACGAGGATGCGGGATAGGCATCGTCGACGTCAATGCGGGAATAATTTCTTAAACTAAAAAAATAAACTAGCTCTATTAATTTTCTTGCTAAAAATAAACTACTTATATAGCAAAATAAAGTAGCTTTTATTAAATCAACTAGTTCAACTACTAAGCACTTACTATAAATAAAATAAAGTAGTACTTACTAAAGATAAACTACTTCTATATATAGTAAAATAAAGTAGTTTGATTAAATCAACTAGTTCAACTACTAAGCACTTACTATAAATAAAATAAAGTAGTACTTACTAAAAATAAACTACTTCTATAGTAAAATAAAGTAGTTTTATTAAATCAACTAGTAGAAGAAAGGAATAGAGGAGAAGAAGAAAAATAGAATATCTATTTTTCTTCTTCTTCTCTATTCCTTCTCCTTCTCCTCTTTTTTTTTCTTCTTCCTCTTCTTATTTTTCTTCTTCTTCTTTCTTCCTCTTTTCTTCTTTTCCTTATTTTCATTCCTCGACGACCAAAACCTTAAACAGTACAATTAACGACAATGACTTCGCTTGCATACATATGAACAAATATGATCGATCATCTATGAACAATAAAAACATCATATGATATATGAACAAAAAAATTCACATGATCATATATATTTATATGCAGAAAAAAACACCATATATGACGCTGAACAAAAATCATCATATATGCATACATATATATCCATACATCAACATTACATCAACATATATGCAAAAAAGCATCATATATATATGCAGAAAAAAACATATATGCGGGGGCCACGGCGGCCACATCCACGGCGGTGGCGGTGGGGGGGTAGGGTAGGGGCGTGGGGGCTCACTAGGGGCGGTGTCGACGACGGCGAGGTCAGGGCCGGGCTGAGGCTGCGCACGTGGGGTAGGGCAGGGGCCAGCGCAGGGAGGCGACGATGAGGTCGGGGAGGCTGTCGGCGATGGCAAGGTCGCGGAGGCGTCGACGACGGCGAAGGCAACGACGATGAGGAGCGGGCGGCGACGGGGCAGGGCGTGGCAACGGGGGTGGTGACAACGTCAAGGAGCGGGCGGTGTCGGGCGTGGGGGAGTTGGCGACGGGCACGGGCAACGGCGACGACGTCGGGCAGCCTGGCGGCGTCGAGGAGGGGAACTGTGATCAAAACTGAAATTTTTCACAAGTCTTGCTTATATACACGAAGCATTGGTCCCGGTTCGTGGCACCAACCGGGACTAATGCCCCCCTTTAGTCCCGGTTCGTGCCACCAATCGGGACCAAAGGTCTCTTTTCAGCAGCCCAAAGGGCGGGAAGCAGAGGCCTTTGGTGCCGGTTGGTGGCACCAGCCAGGACTAAAGGGGGGCATTGGTCCCCGTTGGTGCCACGAACCGGTGCCAGTGCACACCTTTAGTCCCGGTTGGTGCCACCAACCGGGACCAAAAGCCTTGTACTGGCACGGTTCGGTGGGAGTTTAGTCCCACCTCGCTAGTTGAGGAGTTCTGGCACCTGTTTATAAGGTGCGTTGCGCCTGAGCTGTCGAGCTCCTCTCTAAAGCAGGCTTACGGGCCTAACCTCTCTGAACATGCCTGTGGGCCTATTAGGCCTACTGCGGGCCTAAATCATGGCCCATCTGGTTGGTTGGGTTTCTAGTCATATTCAGGCCGTGGTGGCCCAGTAGGCGGCATTTTTTCCAGTTTTTTTGTTTTGTTTTTTGCATTACTTATTTTCTTTTTTTGCTTTATTTTTTGAATTCTATTTGCTTTTAGGTCACAAAAATTAGAAACTTTCTGTTAGTGCCATTAGTTTCTATTTGTTTTTTGCATAACTTTTTCATTCTATTTTTTAATTCTATTTGATTTTTAAGTGATTTTTTCCCTACTATTTAATATTATTGTGTTATTTTAGTTTGCTATTAAAGTTTCTAACAAAAATTTTCTTTATGAAATTTCTTTTTTGCTTTTAATGTTTTGAACAGAAAATTCTTATATAATTTTAGTTGCATAAATTTTATATAATTTTAGTTTCAAAAATACTAGAGGTATATAAAAGTTTTTTAGTTGATTCCTTT
The DNA here is from genome assembly GCF_003073215.2 of Triticum urartu. Classification (NCBI taxonomy): domain Eukaryota; kingdom Viridiplantae; phylum Streptophyta; class Magnoliopsida; order Poales; family Poaceae; genus Triticum; species Triticum urartu. The sequence continues at coordinate 524,074,750 of NC_053026.1, forward strand.
TGCTTTTAGTTGCATAAATTCTTAGAAAATTCTTTTAGCTTTTAATGTTTTGAACAGAAACATAAACTTTCAACCTTTTTTGAACTTATTTGAACTCCAGACTTTTTCTATGTTCAAAATGGACCATTCAACCCTTTCTGGCTTCATTTGCTATTTCTCATGCATTTACTGATTTGGATGAGCTAAATGACCCTGAAATTGAAAATCATTTCAGATGAACCGTGAAAAGGTCGAAAGTTGTCATGGCATCATCATTTGACCCACATAGCATGTGCAAAAAAGTAGAGAGGGTTACGGCAAAAACTGGATGCACTTCGTGTACAAAACAGACAATCTCTTTCGAAGTATCAGGATTTCATACGGAAACTCGTCTGTTACATTGATATTCTAGATCAAAGGCATCATCATAATAGTCGTTGTGGAGAGAAAAGTCTTCACTTTTTCTTCGCTTGTGTCCTTTGCTTATTGCGCTGTAACCATGGATAATCTTCATCATTTATCAGGGTGCTTGTGTCAGCCTTGACTTTGAAGGGAGGAATTTCATGAAACTTTTCATAATCTTCGGACATGTCTGTCTTGCCCTCCGCTCCCACCATGTCTCTTTTTCCTGAAAGAACTATGTGGCGCTTTGGATCATCGTATGATGTGTTCTCTTCCTTATCTTTTCTTTTTCTCGGTTTGGTAGACATGTCCTTCACATAGAAAACCTGTGCCACATCATTGGCTAGGACGAACGGTTCGTCAGTGTACCCAAGATTGTTCAGATCCACCGTTGTCATTCCGTACTGTGGGTCTACCTGTACCCCGCCTCCTGACAGATTGACCCATTTACACTTAAGCAAAGGGACCTTAAAATCATGTCCATAGTCAAGTTCCCATATGTCCACTATGTAACCATAATATGTGTCCTTTCCCCTATTGGTTGCTGCATCAAAGCGGACACTGATGTTTTGGTTGGTGCTCTTTTGATCTTGGGAGATCGTGTAAAATGTATTCCCATTTATCTCGTATCCTTTGTAAGTCAATACAGTCGAAGATGGTCCCCTGGACAACGAGCACAGCTCACAAAAAGTGTTGTCACCTCTGAGACATGTTTCCAACCAACTGCCGAAAGTCCTGATGTGTTCACATGTAATCCAGTCGTCACACTGCTCCGGGTGTTTGGAGCGCAGACTGTTCTTGTGTTCATCGACATAAGGGGTCACCAAGGTAGAGTTCTGTAGAACTGTGTAGTGTGATTGAGACCAAGAATGCTCGTCCCTGCATATTATTGAGTCCCCTCCAAGCATGCCTTTTCCAGTGAATCTCCCCTCATACCACGATATAGGGATACCTATCTTCTTAAGGCCAGGAATGAGGTCAACACAAAGCCCAATGACATCCTCTGTTTGATGGCCCATGGAGATGCTTCCTTCTGGCCTAGCGCGGTTATGGACATATTTCTTTAGGACTCCCATGAACCTCTCAAAGGGGAACATATTGTGTAGAAATACGGGGCCTGGAATGACAATCTCGCCGACTAGATGAACTAGGACATGCGTCATGATATTGAAGAAGGATGGTGGGAACACCAGCTCGAAACTGACAAGACATTGCGCTACATCACTCCTTAGCCTTGGTATGATTTCTGGATCGATCACCTTCTAAGAGATTGCATTGAGGAATGCAATAGCTTCACAATGGCTAATCGGACGTTTTCCGATAGAAGCCCCCTCAATGCAACCGGAAGCAGTTGCGTCATAATCACGTGGCAGTCATGAGACTTTAGGTTCTGGAACTTTTTCTCTGGCATATTTATTATTCCCTTTATATTCGACGAGAAGCCATACGGGACATTCATACTGAGCAGGCATTCAAAGAAGATTTCCTTCTCTTCTTTGGTAAGAGCGTAGTTGGTAGGACCTTCATACTGCTTTGGAGGCATGCCGTCTTTTTCATGCAAACGTTGCAAGTACTCCCGTGCCTCCGGTGTATCTTTTGTCTTCCCATACACGCCCAAGAAGCCTGGAAGGTTCACGCAAAGGTTCTTCGTCACGTGCATCACGTCGATTGAAGAACGGACCTCTAGCTCTTTCCAGTAGGGTAGGTCCCAAAATATAGATTTCTTCTTCCACATGGGTGTGCGTCCCTCAGTGTCATTCGGAACAGATAGCCGCCGGGACCCTTTCCAAAGATTACGTGCAAGAACGGACCTCTAGCTCTTTCCAGTAGGGTAGGTCCCAAAATATAGATTTCTTCTTCCACATGGGTGTGCGTCCCTCAGTGTCATTCAGAACAGATAGCCGCCGGGACCCTTTCCAAAGATTACGTGTAAATCATTGACCATAGCAAGTACGTGATCACCGGTATGCATGGTGGGCTTCTTCCGGTGATCTGCCTCGCATTTGAAATGCTTGCCTTTCTTTCGACATTGAAGGTTGGTTGGAAGAAATCGACGATGACCCAGGTACACATTCTTCCTGCATTTGTCCAGGTATATACTTTCGGTGTTAGCTAAACAGTGTGTGCATGCGTGGTATCCATTGTTTGTCTGTCCTGAAAGATTACTGGGAGTGGGCCAATTGTTGATGGATACAAACAACAACGCATGCAGGTTAAATTCCTCCCATTTGTGCTCATCCCACACACATACACCGTTTTCGTTTCACAGCTGTAAAAGTTCTTCAACTAATGGCCTTAGGTACACATCAATGTGGTTGCCGGGTTGCTTAGGGCCTTGGATGAGAACTGGCATCATAATGAACTTCTGCTTCATGCACATCCAAGGAGGAAGGTTATACATACATAGAGTCACGAGCCAGGTGCTGTGATTGCTGCTCTGCTCCTCGAAAGGATTAATGGCATCTGCACTTAAACCAAACCATATGTTCCTTGGGTCACCTGCAAACTCAGCCCTGTACTTTCTCTCGATTTTTCTCCACTGCGACCCGTCAGCGGGTGCTCTCAACTTCCCGTCTTTCTTCCGGTCCTTTCTGTGCCATCGCATCAACTTGGCATGCTCTTCGTTTCTGAACAGACATTTCAACCGTGGTATTGTAGGAGCATGCCACATCACCTTCGCAGGAACCCTCTTCCTAGGGGGCTCGCCGTCAACATCACGAGGGTCATCTCGTCTGATCTTATACCGCAATGCACCACATACCGGGCATGCGTTCAAATCCTCGTATGCACCGCGGTAGAGGATGTAGTCATTAGGGCATGCATGTACCTTCAGCACCTCCAATCCTAGAGGGCATACGACCTTCTTTCTGCGTACGTACTGTCGGGCAATTCATTATCGTTTGGAAGCTTCTTCTTCAATATTTTTAGTAGCTTCTCAAATCCTTTGTCAGACAGAGCATTCTGTGCCTTCCACTGCAGCAATTCTAGTACGGTACCAAGCTTTGTGTTGCCATCTTCGCAATTGGGGTACGACCCTTTTTTCTGATCCTCTAACATGCGATCGAACTTCAGCTTCTCAGTTTGACTTTCGCACTGTGTCCTTGCATCAACAATGTCCCGATGGAGATCATCATCATCAGGCGCATTGTCTGGTTCCTCTTGATCTTCAGCAGCTTACCCCGTTGTAGCATCACGGTATTCAAGGGGCACATAGTTGTTATCGTCCTCTTCTTCTTTGTTGTCTTCCATCATAACCCCTATTTCTCCGTGCTTCGTCCAAACATTATAGTGTGGCATGAAACCCTTATAAAGCAGGTGGGTGTGAAGGATTTTCCGATCAGAGTAAGACTTCGTATTCCCACATATAGGGCACGGACAACACATAAAACCATTCTGCTTGTTTTCCTTAGCCACTTCGAGAAAATTATGCATGCCATTAATGTACTCGGAGGTGTGTCTATCATCGTACATCCATTGCCGGTTCATCTACGTGCATTATATAAAATTATGTGTGTCAAAAGTAAGAAAATTAGACAAGTATCTATCTAAAGTAAGAATTGTTTTTCTTTCAGAAAGAAGATAAGAACAAGAGGCTCACCACGGTGGTGCCGGTGACGAGATCAGCACGAGCTATCAATGGCGGTGAAGACGGGGACGGGACGTGACGGACCGCTAAACCTATGCAAATCTCGGGGAAAATGGAGCTTGGAGGTCGAGCTTCAAGAGGAGAAAACTTAACTAGCGTGGCGCGGACATTTCATCGAACACCTCATGTGCATAGGAGGTGAGCTAGAGCACCCAAATGCCCTCCCCTCGCCGGCTAGAAAAAATAGAGTGAAAGTGCGTTATATCGACTAGAGGGGGGGTGAATAGGCGATTTTTATGAAAGTCTTCAAAACGTGGAAGTTATGAAGACAAACAGAATAGATAGGCCTATCACTATGCAGCGGAAGTTAGATTACACAAGGCAAGCCATGGTCAAGTATTCAATAGAGTGAAAGCACAGTGACAAAATGCTTCAGTGTAATAAGGATCGGGTAGGAAGAAGTTATGAAGCCAACCAAATCATACAGTTACGTTGTGAAGACAAAAGATAGAGCAAGCATGCAATGGCTTCACAGTGAATAACAGTAAGTTGAAGGGAAGTGAAGATGAAACCAGTGACACGTTGAAGACAATGATTTGTTGGACCAGTTCCAGTTGCTGTGACAACTGTACGTCTGGTTGGAGCGGCTAGGTATTTAAACCAAAGGACACACAGTCCCGGACGCCCAATCCTGAACACGCAGCTCAGGACACCCAGTCCTCACCGTTTTCTCCTTGACCTAAGGTCACACAGACCTCGCCCAATCACTCTGGTAAGTCTTCAAGGTAGACTCCCAAACCTTCACAGACTTCGTTCACTGGCAATCCACAATTTCTCTTGGATGCTCAGAACGCGACGCCTAACCGTCTGGAGGATGCACAGTCCTCAAGTGTAATAAGTCTTCAGATCACTCAGACAAGAAGACTTAAGTGATGCCCAATTTGCTCTGGCTCTGGGTGGTTAAGGCTTTTCTCCTCGCTAGGAATTTTCTCTCAAAGGCTTCGAGGTGGGTTGCTCTCAAACGACAAAAGCCGTGCACTGAAATCTGAGCAGCCAACCGTTTATGGTTGTAGGGGGTGGACTATTTATAGCCACTGGGCAACCCGACCTGATTTGTCCGAAATGACCCTGGGTCACTAAGGAACTGACACGTGTTCCAACGGTCAGATTTTGAACTCACATGGCAACTTTACTTGGGCTAAGTGTAAAGCTGACTTGTCCGACTCTGGACAAGATTTGCTCTCCTAGTCTTCGCTCGAAGACATAGGATTTGAATTAGGCATCACTTCAGTCATTCTGACTTGTTCTCGTGGACCCCACTTAACAGTACGGTGGTTCCTATGACTCAACACAAATGAAATAAACTACGAAGGATCTAAGTCTTCGAGTTCCATAGGCTTCACGTGGTGTCTTCTCTTGTCATAGTCTTCAATGTGAATATCTTCATGTACCACCATTGTCTTCAATGTCTTCATACATTTTTAGGGGTCATCTCTGGTAGTAAAACCGAATCAATGAGGGACTTCTACCTGTGTTGTCCTGCAATTCTCACAAACACATTAGTCCCTCAACTAGGTTTGTCGTCAATACTCCAAAACCAACTAGGGGTGGCACTAGATGCACTTACAATCTCCCCCTTTTTGGTGATTGATGACAAACTAGTTGAAGTTTTCAACGGGGAACATAATTTGTGAAATTGTAAAGGAATTGTCTTCATAAGCTGCAAGGGCTCCCCCTGAAGATGTGCATATAGGTAATTTGCTTTTTGAATGCAAATGCACATGGCAGGTTGTACTTGTGGAGATCCACTTCAACTTATGATGACAATCCACTATGCATGTAAGAGTATACGAAGATAATGACATGCATAATGGAAAATGGACATCTGCAGAATGATCTAAGTGCGGAATTTATCGTCGCACATGCGGAATTTATCTTCGCATAACAGAGTGACAAACAGGTAGCAGACGACGATCAAGTCTAAGTGCTGCAACTCAAAGAAGCAAAAACGGGAGTTGCAAGCACGAAGAAAATGTAGCAAAATATAAAGGCACCCGCCCATAGTGACCCGCTTGAAGACTATAAACATCATATGCTTCTCCCCCTTTTGTCAGTGATGACCAAAAACCTTGAAGACATAGAGTTTTCTACGCATTCCTAGGCGTAGCAGGGTCGGTGGAGGTGTTTGGCGGTGCAGACGAGCTTGGTGCAGATTCGACGCGCGCTGAAGTAGGTGGAGATGATGTAGCGTCATCTTCTTCGATAATCCGGGCAGACACCGTGGCAACAGAGGAAGAGAACTCGGAGTCTTCAAGTGACGGAGTTCCGCGCAGCACAGCTCTTCTGGGAGGTGTGGAGTCAAACTTGAATCTTTCTCTGAAGCCATCCTCCTGAAGATCAGCTTCAGAGCACAGCATTGTGAGTCCTTTCCAGGTGCGGCGACAAGTTTCATGTGCTACAAACGCATTCTTGGTGGTAAGATTTCTGATGCGGTTGACATCCACCAAGATGCTTTTCATCTGCCTCTTGAGCCAGTCGTGATGCCTATCTTGCTTTTGGTGAAGAGCCACAAGAAGCTCTCGGTCATTGAGGGCATGAGCGCGCTTCTTGGGTCTCTGAGCAGCTGTGCTATCAGTGGCTTCGGTAGATGCAGGTGCACGTGTGGTGCCAGCCAACGGATACACTCTGGAGATGGCTTCAACACCTTTATCATTCTGAGTGAAGCTCTGGTGTTCTGCATTCTGAAGACTTAATGGTTGCTTGGCAGGCTCAGGATATATTGCTTCAGTAGAGGTGTCCACATCTTGCAAGAAGATCCGATGGTTGCGGGATGAGGGCTGATAGGAGATCGCAGAGTGAATCTTGATCAGCCTCATAACCCAAGGAGCATAAAACTTCAAGCCAAAGACATCTGAGCCGGATGCTACAAGTTGACGGATGAAGAAATCCTGTGCGTTGAAGCATTTTCCATGAAGAATGCAGAATATGAGAGTCTTCATTGCACCTTCAATCTTGTCATATGGAGAGTGTCCCTTAATGGGCCAGAGAGTCCGCCTGATGATGTGATATATGGTTCTTGGCAGGTACTCTAAGTCTTCAACGAAGAACTCAGTTGGATAGGGTGCATCATGAGGCAATGGCTTCATCATTGAGAGCATCTGACTCATATTTGGCTCAGGCCGCTGGAATATGCTCTCAATTGCTTCAGCATGGAGTTGACAGCCTTCCTCGAAGAGTTCGCCAGGAGTGGGCAGGCCGGTAAGCTCAATGATATCGAATGCATTGGCTTCATGATGGACATTGCCGGTCATCCACTCCAGGACCCAAGTCTTCGGATCTCTGTTGTAGCCTTTGATATGAAGGGTGGCATAGAATTGAAGCAAAAGCTCTTCATTCCAGTGCTCTTCATCTGTGATAAACGGCAGCAGACCCACTTGTCTGAAGCAATCTAGTGCTTCTTCCAGGCCGGGCAGACCAGCAACAGCTTCAACCTCAAGGCGCTTGTGCGGGAAAATGCGACCTTGGTTGTATAGGATGCACGAATAATAGCTGCGTTGTGGATAGCTCCAGAACCTATCTGATACAATCCGTTCCCTTGAATAAGGGTTCTTGGAGCTGCTGAAGAACGTGTTATCTGCCCTGAAGCTATTGATGTTAAAGGAGCCAGGAGCTGATGCAGGACCTGGGAACCTTGGCAGTCGCGGGATCGGCTTCTGGACCTGAGGCCTGTGCGCAACATGATAGTTGAATTGTGGACCGGCAGCAGACTCAGGCACAGAAGTTTCAGGAGTAGTAGCTTCGATGTCTTCTGAAGCTGTTGTTGGGGAGGGCTCCACATTTGCTTCGGTGTTGTTTGTGGCAGCCTCAACATTTTCAGCCTCCACCTGTGTAGTTGGAGGGACAAACTCAGGCACGTTCTCCTGGAGAACAGCTTCTTGTTGGAGCGGGGGAGTGGGTTCTGGTGGTGCTTCTTCATTGTCTTCGGCTGATGCAGCCGGAATGTCGTCAGCAGCCTGAGTCCTTGGACCTTTGCGAAGCCTGCGGAATGCAGACGACGCCTGTGGAGTTGCAGTGGGATGGGACTCATTGTCTTCCTCTTGTGGGCGATCTGCCCATGATGCATCTTGTGCAATTGGCGTCAATGGACGACCAATGCTGATCAGTTCGCTTGTCTCAAGCTGAGGAAGGGCTGCATCACCTTGTACATTGTCTTGGAGACCAATGTCTTCAGCAGCGATGGGGTCGGCTGCTGGAATGTCTTCAGCTTCAGGAGCCTCTGTGGGAGCAGGCTCATGAACTGTCAGCTGACGATCTGCGTCAGGATAGATGACTGAGAGGGGTTCAACTATCAAGGGCTCTGTGGGAGCAGCCCGAGCTTTCTTGGTCTTGCGCTTCTTGGTGCTGGGGTTAGAAGGAGAGGCTTCAGAGTGTTTTCTCTTCTTCGCTTCAGCTTCAGCTGTTCTTGTCTTCTTGTGCTCTGACGCAGTGGACCGGCTCTTTGGCTTCGAGCCAGTCGTAGAAGTGGGGAAGACAATCGGAGCAGCTTCTTGCCTTGGTGCCTCTGGTTCAGCGGTGGCAGTCTTCTTCTTTTTCTTAGCGGCCATCCTGGGGTCGATGCCGGGACGCCCAAGTGCCTTGCGCTTCTCGGCCTCATTGTAGGCCTGCACACAGCGATCAGCCAGAGTCTTCATTCGCTCCCGCGAACCTTGAGCTTCGGCACGCTTCTTCAGGAAGTTCTCCTTTAGCTCGTGCAACATGATTTTGAAGTTTTTCACTTCTTGCACGCTGAGCTTGGCCATGTGCTTCTTGAACTGAGCCTTTTCAAAATCAATTTTCTGCTTCAGTTCAACAATGCGTTGGGCAATTGCAAGTTCTGAAGCAATAGCGCCTTGGAAAGCGACGCTGAGGCCAACGGGCAGCTGAAGATCTTCGAAGCTGATGTTCGGTGAGGCAAACCATTCATCGATGAAGTTATGGATGATGGCGACATCAAACAGAGGCAGCTTGTTGAAGATTTCGGCCTCTTCCTTGCTCTTGATGAGCTGCTCAAGAGCGTCATCTCCAAGAACTTCATCGCTGGAGAGATCAATGGTTTCGCTGCACAGAATGGCAGCAGCTGTGAGCTCTTTACCTGTGTGTGGCTGAGGCTTCTTGGCTTCTTGGGGCTTGGAGACTCGTGATAAGTCTTCAGACTGCACACTGGCTTCAGGAAGTGCAGTTGCCAATGGCTTCGCTCTTGAGATTTTGGGAGAAGCGGCTGGCTTTGAAGCTTTTGGCTTCTTCATCTGCTTTGGCTTCGGCGCAGCAGGGGCGTCATCAGACTCAGTGTCTGTTGGAGGGTCATTCACGACAGTCCCTTGGACTAGGATGCGGGTGATGAGGCCTACAAGATTGGCATACCGATGATATTGGGTTCGGCATCGCGTGTGCCATCCGCCCTTGGTGCGGAGGGACCAGGGTTGAAGTCTAACCCCAACTTCTTCTTGTTTTGCTTCGCAGAGTTCTAAGCAAACTAGAAGTTGCGCTTGAACAGATTGTCATCGCGACACCAGAGGAGAGATGACGGATGCGCTTCAGCTGGCTGTGGTCCTCGAACCATGCATGGGTAGAAGCCTTGAGTAATGGCTTCGTCTCTGGACCTGGGTACGAGATTTTTGTGTAGCACGTCTCCCCACGGTCTCTTGATGGCGCACTTCTCCGCGTACTCCTGGGTGACGAAGCGATATTGGAACCATTGCTCTGCCCAATATCTTTGAATCCATTGGATTCATGTCTTGCGCTGACCATAGCTCTCTTCAGGATCAGTTTGGTACATCTCTGCCAATTCATTAGGTAGATCTTTGGACGTTTCACCACGTCGTTGTCTGCCTCTGAAGCCATGAATCTTAACTTGGAAGGCTTCAAGATGTTCAAAGGCTTCAAAGGCTTCCTTTTGCTTGACCAACAAGAACTCGCTTCAGGAGAGTTGATGTGATGCTGTAAGTACTCTGCAAATGAATGCAGACTATGAGAACCAAAGGATTCTCCCACGGGCATGTACCTGTGACAGCATTAAGGTGCGAGGGAAGGGGAAGAGGTCATATGCATTCTTAGAAGATTTTGAAGATAAATCAGTTTAGAAGACATTGACCTCATCGTGCGAAGACATTCACTCATAGAAAAGAAGTTGGTTCCAGATTTGTACGAACCCACAGATCAGTACAAGTGAGGAGTCTAACTACTTCATGAAGCACAAGTGAATATACTAGGCAGGTTATGAGATGCATACTGATAGAGATCTAACTTGCATGAACAGAAACTTCTTATGGCAGAAAGTGACCGAACTATAGGATCAAAAGAGGCTGTAAAAAAGAGGTTTTATTTACCACACTTGGAACTGCTAGACGGAGTGGGAGATGAGGCCGAGCAGTTCGATCCTCCGTGCCCTAACTTGGCGACGGAAGACACCTACGGCGATGGTGGAGAAAACGATGTCCGCTGTCAGCGTGAAAACGGCGTCGGAGAGGTTGCGGCAGTGAAGCGCTTCGTCGCCGACGTCGTCGAGAGCTAGCGGTGGCGCTAGGGTTCGTGCGAGGGTGGAAGAAGAGATAATGACCGCAGTGAATTGTGTATTTATAGGTATAGAGGCGGCACTTCGCTATTACACAGGTGCCCCTGGCGTTTCACATCTTAACAGCACGTGTCCACCATGCGGAATATCGGGGCAGTTCCACATCCCACGCACGCCTGGATTGTCGGGTGGTCGTTCCTACTTCTCCGGATTTCTTGTGGGTGAATGATCATTGAAAACGATTTTAAAGTTTGTCTCTGTGTCTTCTGCTGACAAGGACACAGAGAAGACATTCGACAGTTTCAATAGAATGCATATGACTTGGAGAGATAGAATTTGAGATAGAGAGCATAGAGAGGTTAGGGTCCGATCACATTCACTTAGTTCAAAAGATTCAAACACGAAGACATGGCTATAAGTGAATGCTGTAGAGGACAGAACACTAGTATATATATATATAATCAACATAGTGAAGATAATCATGAAGACATGTTGAGATTGAAGTCAAACCAAATGTGAAGACATTGCGAGGTAACGCCTTGAGTGAAACACTTCAAAATGAAATATTTGGTGGTGGCGTTACCCACCGTATAGGAAGTATTAGACCCAGACACGACGCACAATTGTCGTGGCGCTCTGAAGTCAAATTCCACATTAATGTATTCACACTTAGAATGTATGTCTTCATTGATTGAAGATATACGTTACTTCGTGTGTTGCACATCTAAGTCATCAATATGCATAAGTGTTAGGATGTGTGCCTGATCACAGGACATTTGAGGATTCCGAGATATTTAGCTCACACCGTAACTTGCAAAATCTCTTCTCATCCAAGGGCTTGGTGAAGATATCTGCCAATTTCTCTTCAGTGTTGACATGCATGATATCAATATCTTCCTTCACAACATGATCTCTGAGAAAGTGATGACGAATTTCAATGTGCTTTGTCTTCGAGTGCTGAACTGGGTTGTTGGCAATCTTGATGGCACTTTCGTTGTCGCAGTAAAGTGGCACTTGCTTCAGATGAATGCCATAGTCCTTGAGAGTTTGCTTCATCCACAGAAGCTGAGCGCAGCAAGATCCAGCAGCAATGTATTCAGATTCAGCAGTGGAGAGGGATACACAGTTCTGCTTCTTTGAAGACCAACATACAAGTGATCGTCCCAGAAAGTGGCATGTGCCTGATGTAGACTTGCGATCAACTTTGTCACCATCATAATCAGCATCCGAGAATCCAACCAGATCAAACTCTGAGCCCTTTGGATACCATAATCCTAAAGTTGGGGTGTGAGCCAAATATCGAAGAATTCGCTTCACAGCTAAGTGATGCGACTCCTTTGGTGCCGCTTGAAAGCGAGCACACATGCAAACACTAAGCATAATATCTGGCCTAGATGCACATAAATAAAGCAGAGAACCAATCATGGAGCGGTATACCTTTTGATCGAACTCTTTACCATTGTCGTCGGGACCCAGATGATGTTTGGCTGGCATTGGTGTTGTGAAGCCTTTGCAATCTTGCATACCGAACTTCTTCAGGCACTCTTTAAGATATTTCTCTTGAGATATGAAGATGCCGTTGCGTTGTTGCCATATTTGAAGACCGAGGAAGAACTTCAGCTCCCCCATCATAGACATCTGATATTGCTCTTGCATCATATAGCCAAACTCATCACTGTACTTCTGATTGGTGCAGCTGAAGATAATGTCATCCACATATATTTGGCACACAAACAGTTCACCATCATATGTCTTCGTGAAGAGAGTGGGATCTAGGGAACCAGGTATGAAGCCTTTGCTCTTCAGGAAGTATTTGAGTGTGTCATACCAGGCCCTAGGGGCTTGTTTGAGGCCATACAGTGCCTTGTTGAGCGTGTATACCATGTCAGGATGTTTTGGATCTTCAAACCCTGGTGGTTGTGCAACATACACTTCTTCTTCAATCTTCCCATTGAGAAAGGCACTCTTCACATCCATTTGATACAGAGTTATGTTGTGATGATTTGCATAGGCCAGCAGTACACGTATGGCTTCAAGTCTAGCCACAGGAGCAAATGTTTCATCGAAGTCAATGCCTTCCACTTGAGTGTATCCTTGAGCAACGAGGCGAGCTTTGTTTCTGATGATTTGACCATGCTCATCTGGCTTGTTGCGGTATATCCATTTGGTGCCTATTATGTTATGCTTCCGTGGATCAGGACGCTTAACCAATTCCCATACATTGTTCAGTTCAAACTGTTGAAGCTCTTCTTGCATTACTTGAATCCATTCAGGTTCCATAAAGGCTTCTTCGACATTCTTGGGTTCTGAAATTGAGACAAATGCGAAGTGCCCACAGAAATTTGCCAGTTGAGTTGCCCTTGAACGAGTGAGTGGACCAGGTGCATTGATGCTATCAATTATTCTGTCAATCTGCACTTCATTGGCAACACAAGGATGTATAGGGCGAAGACTTTGCTCTTGCTGATCTGTGTTTTCATTGGGAGGAATATCTTCAGGCAGAGCATTGTCTTCATATGGATCAGGTGCTGAGATGATAAGTTCTTCTTCAAGATGAGCTTCAGAAGGTACAATTTCTCCAGTTCCCATAAGCTTGATTGATTCACTAGCTGGAACTTCATCTAGCACATTTGGCAGTTGCTCTCTCTGTGAACCATTGGTTTCATCGAACCGCACATCCACTGTTTCAACCACTTTATAGTGAAAGAGATTGAAGACTCTATAGGAGTGCGAATCCTTTCCATATCCAAGCATGAAGCCTTCATGTGCTTTTGGTGCAAACTTTGAGGTGTGGTGTGGGTCCTTGATCCAGCATCTTGCGCCAAATACTCTGAAGTAACTGACATTTGGCTTCTTGCCGGTCAGGAGTTCATAAGATGTCTTGTTCAGAAGCTTGTGAAGATAAACACGATTGATTGTATGGCATGCAGTGTCAATAGCTTCAGTCCAGAATTTTCTTGGAGTCTTGTATTCATCTAGCATTGTTCTGGCCATCTCAATGAGTGTTCTGTTCTTGCGTTCGACGATGCCATTTTGCTGTGGCGTGTATGGAGCTGAGAATTCATGAGTGATGCCCAATGTATCAAGATATGTGTCAAGGCCAGTGTTCTTGAATTCAGTGCCATTGTCACTTCTGATGTGCTTTATCTTGGCACCATAATTGTTCATAGCTCGATTTGCGAAGCGTCTGAAGACATCCTGCACTTCAGTCTTGAAAAGGATTATGTGCACCCAAGTATATCTAGAGTAATCATCAACAATGACAAAGCCATAGAGGCAGGCAGTAGTGGAAAAAGTTGAGTAGTGAGTGGGACCAAAGAGATCCATATGAAGCAGTTCGAAGGGTCGAGTAGTGGTCATGATTGTCTTCGAAGGATATTTTGCCCTTGTCATCTTCCCTGCTTCACAGGCACCGCATAAGTGATCTTTCTTGAACTTGACGCCCTCGATGCCTATCATATGCTTCTTCTTCGCAAGGGTGTGGAGGTTCCTCATCCCAGCATGCCCAAGCCTCCGATGCCAAAGCCAGCATTCTGAAGCTTTTGCAAGAAGACATACTTCAAGCTGTGGCCCTGCTGAGAAATCTACCACATACAAATCATCTTTCCGATACCCTTCAAACACTAGAGACTTGTCAGATTCCATTAGTACCAGGCAACGATATTTTCCAAATATTACGACCATGTTCAAATCGCAAAGCATTGAGACAGACATTAAGTTGAAGCCAAGGGATTCAACAAGCATGACTTTATCCATGTGTTGATCCTTTGAGATTGCAACTCTACCTAGACCCAATACCTTACTTTTACCAGTGTCAGCAAATGTGATGTGGCTCTTGTCGGATGGACGTAAGGTTGAGTCCATAAGAAGGCTTCTTTTGCCAGTCATGTGATTTGTACACCCACTGTCAATAATCCATTCTGAAGACTTTGAAGACGCTGGTGTCGTACCCTACAGTGCAGTTAGGGGGATAGGCTTCACGAAGAGAATTGTGAAGCAAAAACATTTGACGAACCAGTGGGTTATGAAAACTTAGATCCAGATTAGGACTAATAGGGAAAGTAGCATGCGATTCAGGAATGAAGTACATAATGATGCCATTCGGGCATTTTATCTTGCGCCCTACAAGATTTTTAAGGTCCCCAGCAATAGCGTCAGAAGATTTTGGTTTTCTGCTGGAGACCTTTCCCTTGGCACCACGGGCCATGAAGTAGTAGGTAGGAGTGGAGTCGTCCTTGTCATTTGCATCGGTGTTGGTGATGAAGTCATTGTCTTCAGTGTTGAAGATGGACTTGGCGACGTATGCTGTAGCCAGACTCGCAATGCCAGAATCAGATTCCTCCTCAGACTCCACCTCTGCCTCCTCAGAAGCGGACTCCTCCTCAGAATCCATTTCCTTGCCAACAAACGCACGTGCCTTGCCAGATGAGCTCTTCTTGTGTGATGAAGACTTTGAGGAAGACTTGGAAGAAGACTTTGAGTATTTCTTCTTCTTCTTGTCGTCAGAGTCATATTCCTTGCTCTTCTTCTTCCTTCTGTTCTCATTGTCCCACTGTGGACACTCAGAGATGAAGTGTCTAGTTTTCTTGCACTTGTGGCATGTTTTCCTCTTGTAGTCATGAGTATAAGCTTCATCATTCCTTGAGCTTGATCGTGAAGACTTTCTGAAGCCTTTCTTCTTGGTGAATTTTTGGAACTTCTTCACTAGCATTGCAAGTTCCCTTCCAATGTCTTCAGGATCATCAAAACTGCTGTCAGATTCTTCTTTAGATGAGGAGACAGCTTTTGCCTTCAAGGCACGAGTTTGCCCATAGTTTGGACCGTAGATATCTCTTTTCTCAGAAAGCTGAAACTCATGTGTGTTGAGCCTCTCAAGTATGTCAGACGAATCGAGTGTCTTGAAATCAGGACGTTCTTGAATCATCAGGGCTAGGATGTCAAACGAACTATCAAGTGATCTCAGCAGCGTCTTGACGATTTCATGTTTGGTGATCTCAGTAGCGCCGAGGGCTTGAAGCTCATTTGTGATGTCAGTGAGTCGATCGAATGTGTGCTAGACATTCTCATTGTCATTTCGCTAGAAGCGGTTGAAGAGGTTGCGAAGAACACTGATTCTCTGATCTCTCTGGGTTGAGATGCCTTCATTGACCTTGGAGAGCCAGTCCCAGACCAGCTTGGATGTCTTCAAGGCACTCACACGGCCATACTGTCCTTTGGTCAGATGACCATAGATGATATTCTTGGCAGTAGAGTCCAGTTGAGTGAACTTCTTGACATCAGCAGCAGTGACACCTTCTCCAGCCTTGGGAACGCCGTTCTCGATGACATACCTTAGGTCGACGTCAATGGCTTCAAGATGCATGCGCATCTTATTCTTCCAGTAGGGATATTCAGTTCAATCGAAGACGGGGCACGCAGTGGAGACTTTGATTATCCATGCAATTGACATACCTAAAACTCCAGGTGGTTAAACCGAATCACACAGAACAAGGGAGCACCTTGCTCTCATACCAATTGAAAGTGCGTTATATCGACTAGAGGGGGGTGAATAGGCGATTTTTATGAAAGTCTTCAAAACGTGGAAGTTATGAAGACAAACAGAATAGATAGGCCTATCACTATGCAGCGGAAGTTAGATTACACAAGGCAAGCCATGGTCAAGTATTCAATAGAGTGAAAGCATAGTGACAAAAGGCTTCAGTGTAATAAGGATCGGGTAGGAAGAAGTTATGAAGCCAACCAAATCATACAGTTACGTTGTGAAGACAAAAGATAGAGCAAGCATGCAATGGCTTCACAGTGAATAACAGTAAGTTGAAGGGAAGTGAAGATGAAACCAGTGACACGTTGAAGACAATGATTTGTTGGACCAGTTCCAGTTGCTGTGACAACTGTACGTCTGGTTGGAGCGGCTAGGTATTTAAACCAAAGGACACACAGTCCCGGACGCCCAGTCCTGAACACGCAGCTCAGGACACCCAGTCCTCACCGTTTTCTCCTTGACCTAAGGTCACACAGACCTCGCCCAATCACTCTGGTAAGTCTTCAAGGTAGACTCCCAAACCTTCACAGACTTCGTTCACTGGCAATCCACAATTTCTCTTGGATGCTCAGAACGCGACGCCTAACCGTCTGGAGGATGCACAGTCCTCAAGTGTAATAAGTCTTCAGATCACTCAGACAAGAAGACTTAAGTGATGCCCAATTTGCTCTGGCTCTGGGTGGTTAAGGCTTTTCTCCTCGCTAGGAATTTTCTCTCAAAGGCTTCGAGGTGGGTTGCTCTCAAACAACAAAAGCCGTGCACTGAAATCTGAGCAGCCAACCGTTTATGGTTGTAGGGGGTGGACTATTTATAACCACTGGGCAACCCGACCTGATTTGTCCGAAATGACCCCGGGTCACTAAGGAACTGACACGTGTTCCAATGGTCAGATTTTGAACTCACACGGCAACTTTACTTGGGCTACAAGTAAAGCTGACTTGTCCGACTCTGCACAAGATTTGCTCTCATAGTCTTCGCTCGAAGACATAGGATTTGAATTAGGCATCACTTCAGTCATTCTGACTTGTTCTCTTGGACCCCACTTAACAGTACGGTGGTTCCTATGACTCAACACAAATGAAATAAACTACGAAGGATCTAAGTCTTCAAGTTCCATAGGCTTCACGTGGTGTCTTCTCTTGTCATAGTCTTCAATGTGAATATCTTCATGTACCACCATTGTCTTCAATGTCTTCATACATTTTTAGGGGTCATCTCTGGTAGTAAAACCAAATCAATGAGGGACTTCTACATGTGTTGTCCTGCAATTCTCACAAACACATTAGTCCCTCAACTAGGTTTGTCGTCAATACTCCAAAACCAACTAGGGGTGGCACTAGATGCACTTACACAGAGCACTGTGGAGTGCTCTGTTGCGGCGAGGGGGTATATATAGGCAACTCATTTGTCCCGGTTCATGGCTGGAACCGGGACTAAAGCTCCCACTTCTGTCCCGGTTCGAGCCACGAACCGGGACCAATGTATGTGGGCCAAGAGCGAGGCCCATTGGTCCCAGTTCGTGCCAGGAACCGGGACAGATGGGTCCAGACGAACCGGGACCAATGCTGGCTGGACCGGAACTAATGGGCTGGCCAGGCTCCAACCAAAGCCATGTTTTCTACTAGTGGACCTCCCTCCTTGACTTGATCGCGGATGGAATTGAAGCGTCTCTTGATGTGCTTGGTTCTCTTGTGAAATCTGGATTCCTTTGCCAAGGCAATTGCACCAGTATTATCACAAAAGATTTTCATTTGACCCGATGCACTAGGTATGACACCTAGATCAGATATGAACTCCTTCATCGAGACTCCTTCATTTGCTGCTTCTGAAGCAACTATGTACTCCGCTTCACACGTAGATCCCGCCATGACGCACTGCTTGGAACTGCACCAACTGACAGGTCCACCATCCAATAAAAATACATATCCGGTATGTGACTTATAGTCATCCGGATAAGTGTCAAAGATTGCATCGACGTAACCGTTTACGACGAGCTCTTTGTCACCCTCATAAATGAGAAACATATCCTTAGTGCTATTCAGGTATTTCAGGATGTTCTTGACCGTTGTCCAGTGATCCACTCCTGGATTACTTTGGTACCTCCCTGTTAAACTAATAGCATGGCACACATCAGGTCTCGTACACAGCATTGCATACATGATAGAACCTATGGCTGAAGCCACTACTAGATATTTCATTATAACCGAGGGTCCAATCACCATCGGATATTTTTTATCACCGTCAACTATTACTAAAACCGACGGTACACTGCCGGCCATCTCCCGTCCACTACTAGGAAAAGACCTACTAATGGCGCACCAGTTTTGCCTACTAATGGCGCATCACTGGTGCGCCATTACTAGCATGCCACTAGTAATTTTTACTAATGGCGCACCACTGGTGCGCCATTAGTATCTGGTACACTAATGGCGCACCACCAAGTGCGTCATTAGTATATAACACCATGCGCCATTAGTGTGCCTTTCAGGGGCCATATTTAACCATGTGCTTTGGCACACTAATGGCGCACTGCAGATAGATGCGCCATTAGTATACTTGGCATACTAATGGCGCACTCTGTCTTGGTGAGCCATTAGTATCCTTTGGCATACTAATGGCGCACTCTGTCTTGATGCGCCATTAGTATCCTTTGGCATACTAATGGCGCACCTTGTGGTGATGCGCCATTAGTATGAATATTTGTTTTTTTTACTTTTCTGATTTTTGCACAGGTTACAAAACATATTATTTGACATAATATAGACAGTAGCACACAGCAATAGCAGATTCATCGAATACAATAGAAGATTAGTCTCCGAATACAATTCATCATATTAGTCTCTGAATTCAAAAGACCGAACAAAGATAAAACATTACAAGTCTCGAGACCGCGAGTATCGAGTTTGTCTTCACATTACAAGTCGATATCAATCTTCTAAACTACCATCACATAGAAGAGAGCTGCGGTCATCACGATGAGCATCATCGCGATCAAACTGGTCTTCATCCGGTTCCTCCAACGCTCCCTCCTCTCTCCCGCTAGATAGCGAGCGTATCTAGATTCGGCCTCCACCCGAGTGGTGTACCCTTTGTAACTGTTACCGCTGAAACGGTGAACCTGTCTCCGACACTCCTCCCAGTCGTCATAGACTCCGGGAACCTTACCCTTGTACACGACATACGACGGCATCTCTATGCACAAGCCAAACAACAGACAATACATACATAAGCAATATATAAGTATGCAACAAAAGGATCGGAAGAGAAAAGCAAGACATTAATAGCACGATTCATGGTCCTACTAACAAATAGCATCGATTACATCTAAGTTGAACGATTGTCCAAACCAAAGAGACATACAATTCATTAAAGTTTAATTACAACATGAGCCAATCATTGTTTCAGAACTACACATCACTACTTTCGACTCGACTCATGGACAGGAGCGTGGATGAAGCCGCCGTCTGTCGTGATGGTCATGAAATCGCGGGCGTTGTCAGCCTGCATTTGTAGCATTCCGTCTATCTCAATGTTGGATGGTTGATATCTGAGGAAGAACTGCCCCGAGGTATGAGGGACATCTTGATGGATGATGTCCGCAAACTCCGACTGGATGCGAAAGAATTCTTATCTAATGTCCGCGTCCTGGATTGCCGACAAGCTCGCGGCCCAATCTTTGAGATTATTTGGTAGCAGAAGGTGATGATGGTCCCTTACGATCGCCCGCATGTGATGGAGGGCGTAGTAGGCATCCTTCTGACCACCAGGCGGCTGCTTGACGCAGCAGAACATCGTATTGTGGGCGAACACGTGCTTGCCGTACTTACGAACTGCCCTGATGAAGGTGCCTCCAGATTTGGCGTAGCCAGGGAGAACATCATCAAGAACTTTCTTGATATTTGTGTAGTCTATCTTGGAGTTACGGTTCGGGTCGAAATACGTGGCCATGGAATATTTCGGGCTTAAGAGGATGAGTGTGGAATGTGTGTAACTACACGGAACACGGAATGTTAGAAAAAAAAGAACGATCGAAATCTAAGAAATCATATGTTACGGGGCGGTTAAGGGATGACTTACTTGGGAAAGTAAGCCACAAGGAAGTTATCCTTATCTGGGTTTGCCAGAATGACGTCTTCGAGGTGTGAACTCGTGACTTGGCGGTCCCCAGCGCTGCTCAAGAGCTTGGCACGCATGTAGAAGGGTCGACGATCACGATGTCCGGGGTCTTGTCTCTAATGATCCGCATCTCCATACTCAGCGAAAACAGCCGAACGAAGGTGTAGTGCAGCGGATGAAGGTTGAACATAGCAAAGATGTCATCAAACCGCAGGACGATCGTACCCCCGATGGCGCCATCCACAAAGCCCTTGCCCTCTGGCACCTTGGCCACGAAAACCGGGTATGCCACATCATTTTCTCTGAGACGCCGCTTCTCCAAAGAAAGAACACTGTCGTGCAGACTCCGCATAGCACCGGTTGCAGCATTGAGCATATTTGTCGGTAGCATCGCCCTACCCGCCACATGCACCCTCCTCGAGATATCCTTAGGTGAAGGTGGCCCGTCCTGAGCACGGATCGTACTCGGTGCCGGCTGGCTTGCACCGGCGCCCTTTTTAGTCGGCTGTTTCCAGCCCTTCTTCTTTATCTGCTGTAATGGGACCGAGTTCTCCTCATAGACCGCCTTCTTGAGCGTGTTGGGGCTGATAATATTTGGCACCTCTGCTATCTGAGGCTCGGTGAAGGCGGCAGCTGGAGGCGTCTCCTGAGAAATGAATGCCAGACGACGCCTGTTGCAATTGGGTTTCTCCGCCATACCAGCTAGATCGCGGTCGTCTTGTTTGGGTTCTTGAGAAGGAGGCCCGCAGAACTTGTCACCGTACCCATGTTCGGAAAAGTACTTATCGACGTTGGTAAATGTACCATCGTCGTTGTCGTCTTCGTCCGGATCCTGTGCCATATGCATGTCCGGATCCTGTGCCATAGGGATGTCCGGCATGTCTGGTAGCGTTGCGGCATTCTTCCCATGGCTTGGCGCCGGCATGACTGGCGGTCTTGTCTGTGGGGTGGTGTCCCCCGCCCCCAAACGAATCTGGCTCTTCGGCCAAAGCAGGGGCCAGCTTATGCAGGCGTTGAGGGTCATCTCATCTTCTTCGTCGGCCCCAGCGGGTCGAATCGGAGGTAACAGCTCGTCGCAGCCTGGCAGCACCCGAACCACTTCAACCCTATACATTGTGGGTGGCATCGGATTACCGTGGAACACGGGGTTGCCCGGTTGAACAATTCTGCCCTTGGTGACATCGACCAACTCGCCGCCCACGAAGTGCAGGAGAGTGAAAGGAACTTCGGCGGCGCCCTGCGAAAACATGTAGGGCGTCAGGGATGCCCAGTCAAAGGCAAGGAGATGAA
Organism: Triticum urartu; assembly: GCF_003073215.2. Classification (NCBI taxonomy): domain Eukaryota; kingdom Viridiplantae; phylum Streptophyta; class Magnoliopsida; order Poales; family Poaceae; genus Triticum; species Triticum urartu. Next base: position 524,096,215 of record NC_053026.1, read on the forward strand.
GTCCTCGGCCGAGAGGCTTAGTTACCGTGATGCCGTCGAGCTCGGCTAATGTCGAGGCACCGCCAACGGCGGGCGTGCAACTGACGGAGGGGCCGCTTGCTGGCGAGGTGCCGGCCGGCGAACACCCGGGTGCATTAAGCTCCAATGCCGGCGTCGGAGACACCAATACCGCCGCCGCCGGAGACACCAATGGCACCACCGCTGTAGACACCAATACCGCCGCCGTCGGAGACACCAATGGCACCGCCGCCGTAGACACCAATACCGCCGCCGCCGGAGACACCAATGGCGCCGCCTGCGCGTTGTGCGAGTTGCTAGCCGTGAAGCTGGGAATCGGGGGCGGCCCCTGTTGGCCACCCGCAATCCACGTCGTTATCCCATGAATCAAGGTAGGCATAATGCCGGTGAGCGTCGATCCCAGTTGTTGTTGCACTTGCTCTTGGACCATCTCCGGAATCCGCGCCACTTGCGCCTTGAGTGCTTCAACCTCGCGCGACTGGCTTTTCGAGCTGGTCTTTTTCTCCTTTCGCCCACCAGTGGTATAGTATGACGACCATTTTGTGGACAAGCCTTTGCCGGCCACACGACCAGCTGACGTTGGCTTACTGAGCTTATCCTTGTTTTTCATTACGTTCAACGCCCAATTCAAAGGGGTGTCGAAAGGGGAGCTCTGAGACGACCCCACGCTACTGCTTTCTTTGTCCTGCGGAAGGAACGTGAACCATTTAGAAATATTGGGGATTAATTAGAATGCAACCATATGGAGCTAATTATGCGGGGGTGTATTCCTTATCAGAACAAGCTCAAGCTCCTTGGTCTTCGGATCCGTGGTAAGCTCCTTTGTTACCGGGTCCTCCTTGTACCGGGCCCTGAGAAAGTTCCTGGTCTGCTTGTCACTGTATTTCTCGAAGCGGGGCGGTAGGCCTTGGTCGGCACGCTACGCGTCCTGCTTGTCCCATACAGGCTCCGCCACTCTGTAACAGCCGGGACCGAGTTGGTGGACCCCTATGTTCAACTGCCGCATTTCTTTCCCCCACTTACTTGATTCGGAGGTTGCGGGCCTCTCGCACTTGATCTTGAACTCCTTGTAGTCATCTTCGCTCATCAAAGGATATTTCGCCTTGATCTTCTCATAACTATCACCTTTGTCAATCATTGCCTTCACCGTGCTTTTCCAAGTAGACAGGGCCGTGCTCATCGTCGTGAGGGCGGCACTGTTCGCTTTATTACCCGAGAGGTGTGTGTTTGCAAACTCAGCGGGGAACTTGTATCGTTCGTGCAGCTTCGTGAAGAGGAGGCTGCGCAAATTCCCTCGGTCCTTATGCCTTAGGTTCTCGGTGTTGATCGAGGCGTTGCTCCGGAGAATGCACCCGAGCTGAATCGAGTACCCCTTGACTACGTGTTTTGGCGCCGTCGGATGCCTGTCGGAGTTCACTTCAGTAAATTCCTCCCTGATGGTGCCGAGCACGTTCAGGCGCCGGTCATTCCGTTGCCTCTTCGATTGGCTGCCATCTGTGTGTGCGCCGCCATCATCAGTGGTGGCATCCACGGCGCCATCATCAGTGGTGTCATCCCCGACGCCGCTAGGGGTTGTGTAGTCAGGATCAGTGTCTTCCGCGGCGTCCTCATAGCGGTGAGGTTCTTCCTCCAACTCCTAGGATAGCTCCCAGAATTGCTTGCTGCCTGAACCGACGGCCTCATCGTTGTGGGCCATGTTTCGCTCTAAATAGGAAAAAAGTTTGGTCAAAAAGTTGGTTATTGTCAAGGAACAAGATCATGGTCTCATCATTTAGGGTTTGTCGACACCGAGGCATCCTAAAAGCTAAGATTTTATCATTTAGGGTTTGTCGACGCCGAGGCACCCTAAAAGCCTAAGCGTACATCATTTAGGTTCTCATCGACACCGAGGCACCCTAAAAGCCAAGGTTTCATCATTTAGGGTTTGTCGACGCTGAGGCACCCTAAATGCTAAGTTTTCATCATTTAGGGTTTATCGATGCCGAGGCACCCTAGGTTGGGCCTAATCACTTGGCACTAATCAGTTGGCTCTATTGCCACCTATGTTGGGTTTATCATCTAGGGTTTATCGATGCTGAGGAGAATTTCTATGTTTGGCCTAATCACTTGGCTCTATTGCCACCTATGGTTTAATGCAGCAAGAATAAAGGGCCAGTTGATCCTACTTAATTAAGTACTAAGATACCCCGCCCATGCATTAGTAGCAAGTACCTCATATGTCCGATTTTTAGCAAAGTCATGCTAAAATTCACGGAAAATTTCAGCATGACCTTTGCTGAAAACAGGACATATGGAGTACCCGAATTTGGCGAAACGGAAGTTAATCGACATTCTGGCAAACTCAAGGGCCTCTCAGGGTACCTGCAAAATCATCAGGACACGAAAGGCCTCTCAAGGGCCTCGTGCAGCAGCGGCGTCTCCCAGGACCCCATTTTTTTGCTAAATTTCTTTGAGCAACAATTAGAGCAGAAAATTCAGCATATTTCTATACAATTTTTTTGTACACATAAGATAGAAATGTAGTGCTGAAAGTTTAATGCTTACAAAAGACTTGTTGAAATAGTGAAAAATATGGAGTCACCAAGCTGGCTAAGAAACTCCCAAAGTCCACTAGCAAATCCAAGATCTAATCCTGTTACACACATCATAACAATTTAAGATAATTAGGATATGGATAGTAGGAAATGAAAAAGAAAGAGCTCAAAAAACAATCACAACATAAAAATAATAAAAACCTAGTCCTAGAAGAAAATAAATCCTAAAAGAAAAGAAATCTTAAATAATAAAAAGTTTGCAACTGAGCCACCCTTCCAATCCAACATAGAGAAACGAGCTAGTCAGGACAGCATACAAATGTGCAGATTTCATCTCTTTAGAAACTACAAAAGCAGTCTTGTAATCTCCGACTTCAGTGTTTCTGGTCAATAGTTCAATATATTTTTATACAATATATGACCCACTATCCATAAAAAATGTTAATGTCCATCAAAACAACTCAATAAATGTGTTCCCAAAGATCACAAAAATGCACTGCAACTCTTTTTGAAACATACACTAATAAGATGAAAGTTTCCCTTCTGGATTATCTTGACACTTTACTTTAAACACTTCTTTACATGCAGCATTTGTCATAACTACTGGAACAGAGATATACATAGCTGGTTCTTTATATACAGTCAGACTAAATAAAAATCTGACTACTGAATGAACAGGAGGATAGTGAGCCCAATTTGTTAGTCCATTATCAAAGCATATGACACCAAAAGCAGGATAAGTTAAGCTCCAGAATTCTAGTTTCCATGATTACTGCTTGATTGCATGAAGAAATAATTCAAAAAAATAATACAATGCATAAATTGGATCCCGTGTTACTAAATAAGACTGGTTTCGTCACTGATCAATATCCTGCAGTCCCCGTTTCGAAAAAATTAAACCATTTCAAAAAAAAAATCCTGCGGTCCTACTCCAAACCTTACTATGAGAACAAAACCTCAGTATCCCTCTAGGATGTGAAGATTAGCACTCCCGACTGCCCTATAGCTCAATCACATAACGATGTGACTGCTACCAAATATATTAAACTGAAAAAATATGAACATGTCTATTCCTAATTGATTGAATTGGAATAACATCTGATTCAGTAGTAAGTAGAACACAGCAATCCATGTCCAATTTCACAGGGACATACAAAGAACAATGAGACCAAGACATGAAACCACAAATCTAAAATGTATTTGCAGGGCATCTATTTGGTTGATTATTCAACATAATTAAAACAATGTGCAGTACACCAAACACGAAAATGTGCGGCAGCAAACTGAGGGCACATCTCCATTGATTTATTGCTGATTGGTCCCGCAAAAAAAGATTTATTGCTGATTGGATAAAATGCCTAGCACGAGCACTGACAGATTTGCATCTAATAAACAATCCCTAGCAGAAGATAATCACAGAATCCCTAGCACGAGCTACCCCATTTCCTTCACCACTACGTACTGGGGTCGGGTCGGGTCGGGTCGGGTGGCAGCTAGACCTAGACCTAGACCTAGCTACCAGATGGAAGGGAAGAATTGTAGAGCAACCTTGGGGTGGGCGGGGAGAGGAGAAGCGGAGGGAGGGAGCACCTTGGTTGGGGCGGAGCGGCGAGGGCGACGGGGCGACGGAGCGGCGAAGGCGACGGACGGGAGGATGAGGCGCGGCGGACGGCGGCGGTCAAAACCCTAGGCGGTCGCTCGCTCGCTCCTGGGGTTGTGTTGGGGGTGGGTCGATCGATCGATGGGGATCTGGTGGCGAGGGAGAGAGGGTCGAAGGGGATCTGGCGAGGGAGAGGGAGATAGCTAGTGGGAAGCTTACTAATGGCGCACCACACCTCGGTGCGCCATTAGAAATCTTTTTTTTAGATAGCAATGGCGCACCCCGCAGCGGTGCGCCATTAGAAATCTTTTTTTAAGATAGCAATGGCGCACCCGCAGCGGTGCGCCATTAGAAATCTTTTTTTTAGATAGCAATGGCGCACCCTGCAGCGATGCGCCATTAGAATTTTTTTTATTATAGTTCGAGCACAGGTTATATTGCACCTAACCAAATCCACATCAGAACCCGCCCACTAGCCCGACTGGTCAGCACACAGCACACACACCAGGAGCTCCTGGGTTCAATTCCCAGGCTTTGCAATTTATTTTTTTTGCATTTTAAATGCTGTTTGATATTTATTTGTGTTTAAATATGTTCAAACTTGTTTAAATCATAACAGTAATATTTTTTTATAAAAACAGTAATAATTTTTTTAAAAATATATTCAAATTTGTTACTTGAAAATATCATCAGCGGCGGCGGTGGAGCGGGGGAGGGTGCGGGGGGTGCCCGTTGGCGGCGGTGGAGCGGGGGAGGGTGCGGGGGGGCGGGTGCTCGTCAGTGGCGGTGGAGGGGGATCGAGAGCGAGTGTCCTCATGAGTTCAAAAAGTGCCCGTGAAATTTAAAAATATTCATGATATCAAAAAGTGCCCATGAAATACAATCGAGAAATGAAGACTACGATTTAAATACAATCAATCTTAACTAGCTATCTGTTCACAATCTTCTTGCCCTTCTTTTTTGCAAATGGAGTTCTTCTGTGGAACGGACATCCTTTAGGTAGGGTGGTCCTGCTTCTTCTTGTGGTATGTGCTGCTACTTCATCGTCATCGTCATGTTCGATCTTCGGGTTGCCGTACTTGTCGAAGTCTTGCTCATTGGCTACTCCATCCATTCTGATGATCTTCCTTTTGCCTCTCGTCACGACAACACGACTGGGCTTTGACAGGTCGGTAATGAAGAAGCATTGGTCCACTTGGGAAGCCAGTACCCATGGCTCATTTTTAGCAGTGACGTTTGCGCCCGAGGTCTTGGATTTGGCTTCGGGTATAACCATGGTGGTGAAATACCGGTCTTCTTTTAGGACGCTCTTGGCCCATCTAACACGGAACATCGGGACCTTCTCTCCAGCGTAGCTCAACTCCCAGATCTCCTCGATCCTTCTGTAGTATCTATCCTTGTCGTTACCGGTGTAGGATTCCATCGTTACCCTGGAGTTCTGATAACCATCGCTCTTCATGTCCTTGTTCTCGGTGTAGAATGTGTAGCCGTTGATATCGTACGCCTCATAGGTCATCAGGTTGTGCTCGGCGCCCTGTGACAAGGCGAATATGAGTTGTTCTTCCGCGGAAGAATCCTCATGTAAAGGGTACGACAAAAGCTTCTTCTTGAACCAACGCATGAAACATGAGTTGTGCTCTTTGATTATATCTCCGTCCGTCCTCTGTTGGCCTCGGTCATTGTACGTCTTCTCAATAAAGGTTTTGTGCTCTACCACCCAAGGATCGACCACGTCTATGTGTTGTAGTGCGACTAGGTTTGCTCTTTCAAAGTCGGCGAGTCGACCCTCGAAGTCGACATCCATTTCGCGGCGATCCTCATGGTGACCCCATCCAGCGAGCCTGCCAAGGTGCCTGTTGACGGGCAGACCAACGGGGTTCTCGATGCCTAGATAATTCGTGCAGTAGGAGATGCACTCTTCGGTCAGAAAGCCCCTGGCACTACAAGAAATATGTCAACTTATGACCACCACTATTGGTCACTGAATGGTCACAAATTTCCATTTATGACCTTTTTGTGACCAAAAACATAAGGTCAAAAGCTGGGCGTCGTAAACTGACTATAGCGACCTTTCTTCTGGAATGGTCGCAAACGTTTATGACCAAAATATGTCCGCTGTGGCGTTTTGGTCACTAGCAACCTCTCTAGGCCACGTAGGCATCCAGCGTGGCAAGCTGATGTGGCACAAGATTCAGCCCGGTCCAATTCAGTTGTCTACATGGGCCTAGCCCAACAATTTGGCCTATTTGTGTTTTTTTCTCATATTAATTTTGGCTAGATAGATGGGCCAAGCCCAACAATTAAGCCTTCTCATTTTTGGGCCATGGCCTTTTCCGCTAGAAAGTTTTAGTTTTTTGTAATATAAAAAAGGTCCACTAGTCAAATGGGTCCCAGATGTCAGGTTCAGGTATGTGGGTCCCAGCTAGCAAGTTCATATTCTTCATATTTCAATTTAACAGTAAATAAATAACCAGTATTTAAATTGGCACAAACAAAACACACACATAATACTCCAAATATTATCAGCCAGATTCAGTACAGAGCTCCTATTGTACAAATAACATATACTTTACAAGCTCTAACATATACAAGCTCTACACGTGATACATTTACAAGCTCTATACATCTACAAGCTCTACAAGCTCTACAAGCTGCCCTGGTGTTAACCCTGTAGCTCTACAAGTGTCTTCAATCTTCTTCAACATGGAGCTCCTTCGGTAGCGAGCACAAACTGGGTACCTGCATCATCACAGGAAGGCAATTTTAGATCATAAAAACGAATGTTCCAAGCACAGTTTAGAGAAAAGAACCAAGTAAATTTGCCCTCAATCATACAAACAAAGTTTAGAGAAAACCAAACATGAACAAGCACTTATTATGCAATTTTTAAAGTTTTTTATACATTTATTTTCTATTAGCAAAACTGAATATGCTACTTCCTGATTCTTGGTTCCATAGTCCAGCTAGCTACACCAGTTTGCTCTCATGCAAAAATTAGAAAGAAAAAAGAACAACAAATAAATCAACACTGACTTCTCTAACACGTACAGCAACTTGCTGATATAACTTTCTCCTAATTGCATTCTCATATATATGACGGAGCCAACATGTGATGTTACTATTCGGTTAAGATTTGGGCCTTCCAACTTTACTGGTCATACATACATATACAGAATTGAGCATGAATCATTGGTCTTAGTTGTATTCCAATATGTACTCAACATATTCCAATAAGACAGAAATGCACACACATGGATTCACAATTAGACTATGCCTCTCTCTCACTCATTTGCAAGAAACGTTCTCTCCCTCTCTCTACTGATGACCATCAACACAATTCTGTAGGGTTGTAAACTGATTTTTGAGAGAATAGACAGTCAATTTGTGTGCTGATTGGACCTAGTTTTAAAGAAACAAAAAGGATTGGCAGCATAGGGAGAGGGAGATGGACGTGCTACCTACTGTTGCAGTGGTGCGTCGTGGTGGCCTACTTGAGCTCCTCCTCCTAATGCTGCTCACTAACCTGCAGGACAAACAAGGCCATAGGTGAGCTGCAGCAAAGGCATTTCCTGATGATTTATTGAGTTCATGGCCACCTATAGAAATATTAGAGGGGCATGATAAGGAGTTGTAAAATACGAAGAGCCGCCTAGACCTATACCGAATAGTAATGCATACATTCAGGAATGTGAAGTTCAACAATTGTTCGAAAAAACAAGGAAAAATACTTCTTGATGTTTCAAGTGCAGCAGAATATATGCAAGTCCCAAGCATCCAGATGACTACTGTAGTCGATTGATAGCAGTAAATGTATACAAAAACAAACACTGCTTGACAATTGAGGTAATTAAACATTAAGGAACTCATTACATATGCTTTTCTTCATCCAGCATGATAACATGTTACTGCCATGCTATTGTGATTAAAACAGTAAGATTTCATCAAGCCTATGTCAAGCATAACAGGAACATATTATAAAATACAGAATAGTAGTGCAGTGCCTTGAAGTGTTGAATGACTCATGGTACAGTAATAGTCACAATAAACTATCAGTACATGTGTGGCTAGTTGCAAGGTGTCTACCATCAGACACATCATCATCACACATCATCATCACAGTAGGAGTAATCTAGTGTAGACAAATACCATGAGAGGATTGTTCACTGAATGGTAAATTGAGGGATTCAGTGCTAAGTCAAACGAAACCAAACCACGCAATTGCGAGCACCAGCCAAACAATTCAACGAAGCAACGAGCAAGGTACTCTGGAACACTGGGAGGAGCGGTGGACGACAAAACCAATGGCGCATGCATGGCTCTCTGGGGCGCAGAGCCAGCAGTTGCGTCCCTTCTGGGGTCCATGGCGCTATGTCAATTGTTGTTGTGGTTCATATCATTGACGCTTCATTTCTATTTGCAAGCAGTGCGTCAGCGGGCGGGAGGGGAAACGTGAGCCTGACCTGAAGTAAACAGGCATACGAATGTATGTCAGATGCAGCCAAAAAACAAACAAGATGATTAATCATTGGCAACGAATAGTTGAAAACTCATTTCAATAATTCAGAGCAGAACATGTCAATTATATAATTATATAAGTACAGTAGGCAAAGAGCAACAACAACAACAATGCATGCCATAGGATTTGATCCTTGGTCACAGTAGGCAAAGAGCACTTGAGCAAAATGATACCAAGCAATTAAACGCACTCAACAGGTTGAAGATGGTAAAATCTCTATATGTCTGCCACACTGGAGCCACTGAGGTATCAAAACTTCAGACTGGACCTATCACAAACAAAAGCAGGGAAGAACCCAATGGACTCGGCAAACCATATGTTTGGACTTTGGAGATGATTATACAACACATGTATAATTCATTGAAGCCCCCACTATGAGCACTTATCAAACAGAGAGAGAAATAAGAGCAGTGATATCACGCAGAGTGAATACTGAATACTCTGTCGACTTTGATTCCTATGTTCTCTTCTCTCCTCTTGGTTTTCCATTTACTAAGTTGTTCATTTACAAACACTTTACTCCTTCTGTTATCATCTGAATTACTGAATATCACCTGTGCACGAACACTAATACACATTATATCCAGCTAACACAAATAACTTCACATCCCTAATTTAACACAAGCAATTTCACAGGTCCAGCAAGACAAGATATATCGAATGTCAGCATCTTCAGACACAACAACATATAAATGTTTAAACAAACAAGCAACACATGGAAGGAAGGAACATGCCTTGCAGAAGGTGAAGTCGGACGAGTCCCCATCCGCCATTCCGAGCACGAGACAGCCGGCAAAGAGTGCTCCTAGCCCCGGAGCGCGTGTCACAGGTAGCAGAAGATTAGCAGAAACCTAGAGCCGGGGGCGGACTTGGGCTGCACGCCTGCACCTACGCCCCACGCCCGCCGACCCTGGTAGATCTCCCGCGCTGAAGAGGCTCAGGAAGAGGTTAGTCGAGCCTTGATGGATCGATTGGATCGGGGCACTGCCAACCACGCGGGAAAGAGGTGCGGGAAGAAGGAAATATGAATCCCCACCTTGGGACGCCGGGACGCGCCGCCGCAGGATCGGGGTCGGAGTGGGGGCGGCTGCCGGGGTCGCGGGCGGGAGAGATGAGCAGGACGGCCGGGGCTGGTCGGGTGGGGGCGCGCGTGGGAGCTCGGGGACGGAGAGCAGGGGAGAGGGGGGAGGAGAGATGAGACCGGATGGCGGACGAATCTGGGGACAATGGATCGCGGGAGACGGAGAGGGGAGGAGGAGGAGTGCGGGCGAGAAGGGCGTGGGGGAGGCCATTGACGGCGGGGAGCTCGTCCGGAGAGGGGTGGAGGTGGTGATCTAGAAAGGAGGAGGTGGCGGCTGTGATCTGGAAGGGAGGAGGAGTGGTGTGCGGGGGAGAGAGGGGCTAGGGTTTGCTGCACGGGGGAGAGGGGAGAGGATCTGAGGGGGGAGGGAGAGAAAGAAAGAAATAATGGAGGCGGGGGGGTGGGTGGAAAATGTCCATGAGGACAGACCTAGGGTTTCGGCTCGGGTGGGTTTGGGCCGTTGGATCCGGAAGCATCCGACGGTGGTTGATGCGTGATCCGCGTGATATGCTCATGGTCCAATCAGAACGCAGCAAACCATTTGATGACCTTATGACCAATATAAATTGGTCGTGATCGATTCAAGATAAAAAAATTCATTCCATTTTTCAATGCTCAAAATGAGTATTTTTGTGGAAGTCCTATCAAATATTTGTTCAAATGATTCCATATTTCGCACAAGTTTGCATCTTGGAATGGCAAACAATATTGACAAAGGGAGTTTTCATTTTCTTTGGACGAAAAAACCATTTTCCGTTTTTCGAGTGCCCAAAAGGAGGTTTTTTTGTGAAGAACCTATAATATATTTGTTGCAAAATTGGACCGAATCATTTTTCTAAAATACTAGGCCATATTTCATGCAGAATTGACCAAATGGTTGGGTGTAAAAAGTTTTGATCCACCTCTCGTGAAAAAGACAAATTTTCGCCAATTCAGCTGGAAGCGGGTCAAATTTGAACTGCAGCTGCCTCATAGTTTGCTATTTATTTTTTCCAAAAATCATTTCTAGTTACATAAGTACCTACTTAATCAGAGAAACACCAAAAAAATTCCAAGATTCAACCACTAGCTAGGAACGGTCATTCTCGCCGTTTTGACCGCATTTTGAAACTTGCATAAAAAATTCAAAAAAAATCAAAAAATTGGGAAACCTTCGCATTGTGTCATTATTTGTGGCCAAGTTCCCAGGAAAAATAACAAACTTGTAATATGGCAATTATTTTAAAAAAGTGTTCTCAGAAACGAGCTATCAAGTATGGAGATCAATGACTTTCAAGCCAAATGATCAATCTTATGGCCACATTCGTGGCATAGTTTGTTCAAATGATCTATATTGTGCACAAGGGTGCATATTGGAATGGCAAACAATGTTGCCTAAGGAAGTTTTCATTTTATTTGGACGAAAAAACCATTTTTCATTTTCCGAGTGCCCAAAAGGAGGTTTTTTTGTGAAGGACCTCCCAAATAATTGTTGCAAAATTGGACCGAATAAATTTTCTAAAATACTAGGACATATTTAATGCACAATTAACAAAATGGTTGGGTGCAAAAAGTTTTGATCCACCTCTCGTGAAAAAGACAAATTTCCGCCGATTCAATTGGAAGCGGGTCAAATTTGAACTGCAGCTGCCTCATAGTTTGCTATTTATTTTTTCCAAAAATCATTTCTAGTTACATAAGTACCTATTTAATCAGAGAAACATCAAAAAAATCCCAAGATTCAACCACTAGCTAGGAACGGTCATTCTCGCCGTTTTGACCGCATTTTCAAACGGGCATAAAAAATTCAAAAAAAATCAAAAAATTGGGAAACCTTCGCATTGTGTCATTATATGTGGCCAAGTTCCTAGGAAAAATAACAAACTTGTAATACGGCAATTATTTTAAAAAAGTGTTCTCAGAAACGAGCTATCACGTATGGAGATCAATGGATTTCAAGCCAAACGCTCAATCTCATGGCCACATTCGTGGCATAGTTTGTTCAAATGATCTCATATTGTGCACAAGGGTGCATATTGGAATGGCAAACAATGTTTCCTAAGGAAGTTTTCATTTTCTTTGGACGGAAAATTCATTTTCCATTTTTCGAGTGCCCGAAATGAGGTTTTTTTGTGAAGGACCTACCATATATTTGTTGCAAAATTGTACCAAATCATTTTTATAAAATATTAGGACATATTTAATGCACAATTGACAAAATGGTTGGGTGCCAAAAGTTTTGATCCTCCTCTGGTGAAAAAGACAAATTCCCGCCGATTCAGCTAGAAGCGGGTCAAATTTGAACTGTAGTTGCCTCGTAGTTTGCTCTTTATTTTTTCCAAAAATCATTTCTAGGTACATAAGTATATATTTAATCAGAGAAATATCAAAAAAAATTCAAGATTCAACCACTAGCTAGGAACGGTCAAGCCCGCCGTTTTTACCGCATTTTGAAACGGGCATAAAAAATTCAAAAAAAAACAAAAAATTGGAAAACCTTCGCATTGCGTCATTATATGTGACCAAGTTACCAGGAAAAATAATAAACTTGTAATACGGTAATTATTTTAGAAAAGTGTTCTCATAAATGAGCTATCATGTGTGAAGATTCATGGATTTCAACCCAAACGCTCAATCTCATGGTCACATTCATGGCATAGTTTGTTCAAATGATCTCATATTGTGCACAATCGTGCATCTTGGAATTCCAAACAATGTTGCCTAAGGGAGTTTTCATTTTCTTTGCACGGAAAATACATTTTCCATTTTCCGAGTGCCCGAAATGAGGTTTTTTTGTGAAGGACCTACCATATATTTTTTGCAAAATTGGACCAAATAATTTTTATAAAATATTAGGACATATTTAATGCACAATTGACAAAATGGTTGGGTGTAAAAAGTTTTGATCCTCCTCTCGTGAAAAAGACAAATTTCCGTCGATTCAGTTGGAAGCGGGTCAAATTTGAACTGCAGCTGCCTCATAGTTTGCTATTTATTTTTTCCAAAAATCATTTCTAGTTACATAAGTACCTATTTAATCAGAGAAACATCAAAAAAATCCCAAGATTCAACCACTAGCTAGGAACGGTCATTCTCGCCGTTTTGACCGCATTTTGAAACTTGCATAAAAAATTCAAAAAAAATCAAAAAATTGGGAAACCTTCGCATTGTGTCATTATTTGTGGCCAAGTTCCCAGGAAAAATAACAAACTTGTAATATGGCAATTATTTTAAAAAAGTGTTCTCAGAAACGAGCTATCACGTGTGGAGATCAATGGCTTTCAAGCCAAATGATCAATCTTATGGCCACATTCATGGCATAGTTTGTTCAAATGATCTCATATTGTGCACAAGGGTGCATATTGGAATGGCAAACAATGTTGCCTAAGGAAGTTTTCATTTTTGTTGGACGAAAAAACCATTTTCCATTTTTCGAGTGCCCGAAAGGAGGTTTTTTTGTGAAGGAACTACCAAATAATTGTTGCAAAATTGGACCAAATTATTTTTATAAAATACTAGGCCATATTTAATGCACAATTTACAAAATGGTTGGGTGTAAATTTTTTTGATCCACCTCTCGTGAAAAAGACAAATTTCCGCCAATTCAGCTGGAAGCGGGTCAAATTTGAACTGCAGCTGCCTCATAGTTTGCTATTTATTTTTTCCAAAAATCATTTCTAGTTACATAAGGACCTATTTAATCATAAATACATGGTTTGGTGGCGATACGTCGAGGTTTGGGTGGTGGCCGAGGGCCCCAACTCTAGAGCGCGTAAACTCGCATGCCCGTCGCGTGGTCACCGCGTGACCGTAATGTTCCCATGTGTTCTGGGCGGCCTAGGCATGTCTAGTGGGTTAGGCAGTCCCCAGGTTCGTTCTAGGAAGAAAATTACAACATAAGATTCTCACGAGGAGACCGATCGATGCTCAAACATGAATTAGCAGCCAAGTGTTTGATTTGCGGTACGGGAAATGCACATGGCCAATGGGCGTGAGTTTTGGCTGAGGATGATCATCTACTAAGGAGAATGTCTTCACAAATTTTTAGCTCAAAAGGAGGATCCTAGGTGGTACTTGCTTTGCAAAGTACCATGCTGGACAAAAATATGAATGTTGAAGCTGGGCTCAAAATAATGAATGGAGTGAGCTGAAATTTTGTGGAGGATGGTTATTTGGGCATAGGAAAGCATTGTAGAAAATTGATACCATTTGGACATGCCAAAGAAGTACTTCCTTCACAATGCTCTTCTATGGACAGAAACTTGGGAAAACTAGTGAGAGAGATTGGATGAATGAAATGATCTCAAAATTGGTGTAGGTAAGTTACTTAGGTATGGTCATGCGCTGGTCAATTTTTAGATCATTTGGGTAAGCCTAGCTAGTACTTACTTCACAAAGCTTCTCTCAAGGTAGAAACTTTGGAAATTTCCTGAGAAAGATTTACAAGGAAAATTGAGCTGAATATTATCATGTGGCAATGATTTGGGTATGGAAGAGTGCCCGAAAAGTTTGAGGGTAATAGGAGGGGTCTATATAACACTTGCTTTGCAACGTGCCAATTTGGCCATAAAATATAAATTGAACCTGGGCTCACATAGATGATTTGACTGAGCTGCAATTTGGAGGAGGTTGATAATTTGGGCATATGAAGGAACTGTATAAATTTCATGTCATTTAGAGATATAAAAAAGGTACTTCCTTCACAATGCTTCTAGGTGGACAAAAACTTTGGAAATTTGCCGAGGAAGATTTGCTAGGCAAATGGAGCTGAATTTTGTCATGCGGTAATAATTTGGATAGGAAAGAGTGCTCAAAAATTCCGAGGGCAATCAAGAATATATAAATAGCACTTCCTTCATAAAGTGTTGTTGTGAACAGAATAGGAAAATGAATATTATTGAATTAGTTTTGAACTAGGCAAGGAAGGATTTTAACATATTTGATGAAGATATGCCCCAAAGAATTTATTAGATTTTTTTGGGGATTTTGGGAATGATAGAAATATAGGTTGCTTCACAACCTAGGGCAAAAACTGCCACATGGACATGACACATAGGCAAAACTGATGAGATGGCGCCTAGTCATCACAACCCACCACAATCTACAAGGCTATGACCATCTATATTGGTCATTAACAACTAGAAATAAGGCAGCGGACTAGCACTGTTTGCTTTGTGACCATTTCGTGTAAGGAAATTACGACCTTTTTGACCAAAATGGTCGCAATGGTTTAGGGTTTGGAGCCCCCTGAACAGCTTTTGACCAATTCGTCTAAAATGGTCATAAATTTATGACCAATTCTTCGAGGGTCGCTCACAGAAGGTCATAAGTTGACATATTTCTTGTAGTGTGGCTATACTTCCCTCTGGACGTGACATGTTGCGAATGTATCCTTTGATGACACCATTCATCCTTTCGAACGGCATCATGCTGTGCAGGAATGTCGGCCCGAGTTGGATGATATCCTCCACGATATGGACCAGCAGATGCACCATAACGTCGAAGAATGCGGGCGGGAAGTACATCTCAAGCTCGCATTATATCACCACGATCTCTTCCTGTAGCCTTCTGAGTTGCCTCACGCCAATCGACTTCCGAGAGATGACGTCGAAAAAGTTGCATAGGCCAAATAGCGTTTCACGGACGTGCACGTCCATGATCCCACGGATTGCAACTGGAAGTATCTGCG
Source organism: Triticum urartu (assembly GCF_003073215.2). Lineage (NCBI taxonomy): Eukaryota > Viridiplantae > Streptophyta > Magnoliopsida > Poales > Poaceae > Triticum > Triticum urartu. The sequence goes on from NC_053026.1 coordinate 524,111,632, forward strand.
TCATCAGCACATGACAGTCGTGAGACTTCATCCCGCTGAACTTCTGCTTCGCTGGGTCTAGGTATCTGCTTATCTTCCCCGCGTAACCGTAAGGAAGTTTTACTCCTACGAGGCAAGTGAAAAACTGCTCGATCTCCTCCTGACTTAGAGTGAATCATGCGGGAGGGTAGTCACTTCCGGTCTTCTTGGCCTTTTTGCCTTTGTGACGAGTTTCTGTGTCCTGCTTCGCCTCATCATCATCATTAGCGTGAAGCTCCTGCCTGATGCCCATTGATTTCAAGTCTGCCCTTGCTTTCGGCCCATCTTTGGTCCTCTGGCATGTTGAGCAGGGTACCAAGCAGACTCTCCCACACGTTCTTCGTGATATGCATGGCATCAAGGCTGTGAGGCACACGGTGGATCTTCCAGTACGGCAAGTCCCAGAAAACAGACCTCGTTTTCCATACCTTCAGTAGCGGCTCTGGCGCCTTTTGCTTCTTTCCTGGCTCTGGCACCTTTTGCTTCTTTCCCGGCAGTGGGCAATCTTTCCAATTTTTCAACAGCTCGTCTATTTCCTCGCCGCTCCTCGTATGCGGGCATTTTCGGGGTTCGGTTTCACCATCGAACAGATCCTTGCATTCCTCCACGGGTCATCGTCGCGAAGCCACCTTCGATGTCCCATGAACACGGTTTTCTAAGATCCGGGATCTCTATCTAGCTGGCAATACGTTGTGTCATCCATGCACCTTACACATCCAGAAAATCCGTGGACTACCTGCCCCGCGAGATATCCGTAACCGAGATAGTCGTGCACCGTCGTGAGCAGTGCGGCTCTCATAGGGATATATTCTTTCTCTGCGGCATCCCACGTATTGGCTGGCGTTTTCCACAGTGTGTCTAGCTCCTCTTTCAGCAGCCCCAGATACAGATTGATGTCATTCCCTGGTTGTTTTGGCCCTTCAATTAGCATACTCATGTGAATGTACTTCCTCTTCATGCACAACCAGGGGGGAAGGTTGTACATCCACACAAACACAGGCCACGTGCTATGTGTGCTTCTCTGGCTGCCAAACGGATTGACTCCATCGGTGCTCGCGCCCAGCACGATGTTCCTTGGATCCTTCCCAAATTCTGGGTATTCGAAGTTCAATGCTTGCCACTGGCTCGCATCCTTAGGGTGACTCAACATCTTGTCTTTTTTATTTATCTCCGGATCATTTCCGTCATCTTCCCGCTTCTTCTCCTCCCTATCCACGTGCCAACGCAGGAGCTTTGCTACCTTAGGGTCCGCAAAATACCGCTGCAGACGAGGAGTGATCGGAAAGTACCACACCGATTTTCGAGGAGCTTTCTTCCGCTTCTTGTATCGAGTGACGCCGCACACCGGACATATGGTAGACTCTGCGTGCTCTTCCCGATAAATGATGCAATTGTTCATGCACGCATGGTATTTCACGTGCGGTAAATCCAGAGGACACACGATTTTCTTCGCCTCCTCGAAACTGGTCGGGCACTTGTTCCCCTTGGGAAGACGTTCGTGCCAGAATGACATGTTCTCGTCGAAGCAAGCGTCGGTCATTTTGTGTTTTACCTTCATCTCCAGAGCCATGAGCGTTACTTTCAGGCGGGTATCCGGGCCTGCATCCTTCATACAATGGAGTAACCGCGTCTATCTCCAGTTGATCCAGCTTGGCTTTCTCTCTGGCGGCAGCTCTTGCGTTATCCGTCTGCTTGAGAAGCAGCTCTTGAATATGAGGGTCCTGCACCCAGCCTCCATCGTCGTCTGCTCCGGCATCTTCATCTTCATGATCATGCCCTTCGTATTGATCTTCCTCATCATCATGTACGACATCTTCTACATGATGACTGTGTACAGCATCACTGTCGTGATCATGTCCTGGAGATTCTTCGTCTTCTCGCCCGCCCTCGCCGCGGTGGTACTTGTCTTGTTGCCCTTCCTCATTTCTTGCCCGGCCCCCATGGACGACTTCATAGTCATCTTCATCACCTTGCCACCGATAGCCATCCATGAAACCACGCAAGAGCAGGTGGTCCCGCACCTGCCCAGAATCCGGGTCCGCAATAAGGCTCTTCAGCTTGCATCTTCGACACGGACATCTTATCTCCGTCTCGTTCTTTTGAAGCATCTCGGCCTTCGCGGAGCTCAAAAACCTATTCACGATGCCTTCGGTCATTGTGCGGACCATGGTCGCCTGCGGGGTAGAGCAAAACGATATTTTAGAACCAAGAAAAAATTTGGCATGACCTTCCCTAAAAATAGGACCAAAAAAATGCATAGTGCCAAAATTCTCGCCGAAACGGAAATGAATCAACATTCCGGCAAAATATTTGCAACTATCGCATTTCAAATACCGGTACCTCCAAACACAAACATATATGCAACACCACAAACACATGCAACACCACAAACATACATAGATCTAGCTAGGCCACAAAAAGTGCATGTGCACGTTGTTGGAGCGAGCTAGGGAGAAAAAAAAGTAGATCTACATCATGAAGATAGCATTCCCCTTACTTGCCTATCAAAAAAAGGTAATTTCACCACTTAATTTTGATGAATCTATGGTGGAAATGAGGTGAGGAGGAGGAGGCAGCCGAAAGCTTGGAGAAGGAGGTGGAGGGAATGAAGTGGGGAAAGTGAGTGGGTAGGTGTGGGGCTGTCCAAAATATCTTGTTGGGGTCCCAGGTTACTAATGGTGCACCACCTGCACATGCGCCATTAGTAACCCTGGTTAATAATGGCGCACCTGCAGGTGGTGCGCCATTAGTAGTTTTGCAGAAAAGTAAAAAATATATATATATACTAATGGCGCACTTTTACAGGGTGCGCCATTAGTAGTTTAAACTACTAATGGCGCACGGTGAGGCGGTGCGCCATTACTAGTTTTGCAAAAAATAGAATTAAAAAAATTCAGTACTGGCGCACTCCTTGTCTGGTGCGCCATTACTAGTTAGAACTAGTAATGGTGCACCAGACATAGGATGCACCATTAGTATGTATGTAAAAATAAAAAAAATTATCACTAGTGGCGCACCTGTTTTCTGGTGCGCCATTAGTGTCTTCCACACTAATGGCGCATCACCAACTGGTGCGCCATTAGTATATTGTAGTGGCGCACTACTTCCCTGGTGCGCCATTAGTGTCAATCCTATCTATAGCCCTTTTCCTAGTAGTGGTCAGCCTTGCTTCGTCGGCCATTAGAGTAATGGCCGACAGTACGGTCGGGTAATTTTGTCACCTACGGTAGTAAGCCGACGGTGAGCCGTCGAGCATGTTACTGTGACCTGCTGGCTCACCTTAGCCCGACGACATTTATATCCGATGGTTCCTGGTCCGGCATTTATTGTCCGACGGTTATTGATTCTCCTCGGTTTTCATAATAGTCGACGGTACATTCGACCCATAGGACTTAGTTATACCCATGCGGAGAACCAAACCGTCGGCTAGTTAGATGGCCGACGGTGCATACAACCCTTCAGGAGACCTGTTAGTCGAGGGGTGAGCAAACACCGTCAATTTATGAATTCACCAACGGTCTAAAGTCCCCAATGGAATACGGTGTAACCGAGACATTTGTGCCACCTTAGGGCATTACTCACCCCTCATATATTGCTTTCACCGAGGGGTGTTTACACGTACAATAGCAATATTTCAGAATATTGGCATTTCAAATACATCTCATACACACAAGCACAAGGTATTGAGTTGCATCCGAATGGCATTAACCATAAGTATCAAATGTCTGAATTCAGAACAAAATAATAACTGAGATAGGTCATATTTTGCGAAGATAAATTGTCCACTATGACAAATTGGTCCATAAGATAAAGTATTTCAAACATCTAACATAACTTGATTTTGGCATGACTTGAAGATCACTAGACTTTTATGGCCAATCATCATTATCATTGCCATACTCATTATATTCCTCATCTTCATAGTCATTATATCCCTCACCACCATAGTATGGCTCATCACCATATAGACCATCCTTGCCATAGTCATCATCGCCCTCGCTGCCATAGTAGTCATCCTCATCATCATCTCCATGACTGGTACTGCCTCCAGTCCTACTTCCCATTCCCTAAGTAATGATAAAACTAGTTGTCAGTATAATTTAGCTAAAATTCAAGTGACCTACAGGGACCAAACATATTTTTTCTAATTGACAGGTAAGCTGCTAGCTGCTATTTAATAGTATGACTATCTAACAATATGATTGCCGATTTTCCTTTTGATCCTTCACATGAGATTTTCACAGGAAACATGAATCAACAGGAGGGCACTGTCCAAGTACAGTGGATATCTATCGGCAACCCAACTATCAGCAGCGTTTACATTTTGCAGTCTCATGACACAGCCGAACAAGTAAACTAACAGAACACTAGCTAGTTCGAGCATATAACTAATTAAGAATGACATATTCAAAAAGAGGTTAATATAAATTTCCATTCAAATAATTTAATGGCAAAAGCTCACATAAAATTTACACCAACAACGTTGTAGATTATACTGCACATAAATATTTATTACAGGATTTTTGTTCTTATACTTCACATATAGTACCTAGCATAGAGCTAATTGGAATCCTTAAACTAGCAATTTGGAATGATCATGAGCGTGTATGGTTGATCTTTAAGAGATATAGCAAGCGTCAGTTTAGCTCAAGTTTGTAAAGTACATTTGTACAGATGTGCATGTGATCTTGTTTCAAACAACAATCAAAAGCATATACTAGCTGCATGTGTCCCAAGGAAGAGTATTCTAATTGACATGCGTCTGTACAGAGGGTTCAGCAAACATGGTCCAACCATGCTTAGGTAAAAAGGAAGAATATTCATAAGAAAAATATTCAGGATGGTTAGCTAAAGTCTTTCCTGTGTACTAATTCTTTCCCTGCGACCTGAATATATTCTACATGAATTACAAATAAACTATTGTTCATACTGTCATATGTTTGCCTATTGATGATTTTCGAATTAGCATGCTTCAGTTTATCTAGTTTTGCGCATAAGAAATGAGAGCAAATTAAGATATGCATGCAAATAAGGCATATGTACAGAGAAACAAGCAAACAAGGCATATGTACGGAGAAACAACCATGGCAATTGTAGGCTATCAAGGGTGGTCTTCACAATATTTTTTTCATATATGTGCAGATAAACTTGTTCTATCAACCATCAAGTATTTATATGCATTAGCAATCATTTCTCTTAGGTGATATAATCCTTTAGAGGAATGTGCCCATATAGTTAACCATGCATTTATTTTCACAAATCTGCAATTAACACAATAAGGGATCTGTTGTCTCTGCTACTACTATCCATGACCCATAATCCTGCAACTAACTTGCACACACAAATGAAGGAAATATGCCCTAGAGGCAATAATAAAGTTATTATTTATTTCCTTATATCATGATAAAAGTTTATTATTCATGCTAGAATTGTATTAACTGGAAACATGATACATGTGTGAATAAATAGACAAACAGAGTGTCACTAGTATGCCTCTACTTGACTAGCTCGTTAATCAAAGATGGTTATGTTTCCTAACCATGGACAAAGAGTTGTCATTTGATTAACGGGATCACATCATTAGTTGAATGATCTAATTGACATAACCCATTCCATTAGCTTAGCACCCGATCATTTAGTATGTTGCTATTGCTTTCTTCATGACTTATACATGTTCCTATGACTATGAGATTATGTAACTCCCGTGTACCGGAGGAACACTTTGTGTGCTACCAAACGTCACAATGTAACTGGGTGATTATAAAGGTGCTCTACAGGTGTCCCCAAAGGTTCATGTTGGGTTGACGTATTTCGAGATTAGGATTTGTCACTCCGATCGTCGGAGAGGTATCTCTGGGCCCTCTCGGTAATGCACATCACTTAAGCCTTGCAAGCATTGCAACTAATAAGTTAGTTGCGGGATGTTGTATTACGGAACGAGTAAAGAGACTTGCCGGTAACGAGATTGAACTAGGTATTGGATACCGACGATCGAATCTCAGGCAAGTAACATACCGATGACAAAGGGAACAACGTATGTTGTTATGCGGTCTGACCGATAAAAGATCTTCGTAGAATATGTAGGAACCAATATGGGCATCTAGGTCCCGCTATTGGTTATTGACCGGAGACGTGTCTCGGTCATGTCTACATTGTTCACGAACCCGCAGGGTCCGCACACTTAAGGTTTCGATGACAGTTATATTATGAGTTTATGCGTTTTGATGTACCAAATGTTGTTCGGAGTCCCGGATGTGATCACGGACATGACGAGGAGTCTCGAAATGGTCGAGACATAAAGATTGATATATTGGAAGCCTATGTTTGGATATCGGAAGTGCTCCGGGTGAAATCGGGATTTTACCGGAGTACCGGGAGGTTACCGGAACCCCCCGGGAGATATATGGGCCTTAATGGGCCCTAGTGGAAGAGAGGAGAGGTAGCCAGAGATGGGCCGCGTGCCCCTCCCATCCCTTGGTCCGAATAGGACAACGAGAGGGGGCCGGCACCCCTTCCTCCTCTCTCTCTCCTCCGCGAATCCTATTCCAACAAGGAAAAGGGGGAAAGTCCTACTCCCGGAGGGAGTAGGACTCCTCCTGGTGCGCCTCCTCTTGGCCGGCCGCCCCCCCCCCTTGAGCCTTTATATACGGAGGCAGGGGCACCCCCTAGAGACACAAGTTGATCCACATGATCATATTCTTAGCCGTGTGCGGTGCCCCCTTCCACCATAGTCCTCGATAATATTGTAGCGGTGCTTAGGCGAAGCCCTGCGAGGGTAGTACATCAAGATCGTCACCACGCCGTCGTGCTGACGGAACTCTTCCCCGACACTTTGCTGGATCGGAGTCCGGGGATCGTCATCGAGCTGAACGTGTGCTAGAACTCGGAGGTGCCGTAGTTTCGGTGCTTGATCGGTCGGGCCGTGAAGACGTACGACTACATCAACCAAGTTAACGCTTCCGTTGTCGATCTACAAGGGTACGTAGATCACACTCTCCCCTCTCGTTGCTATGCATCACCATGATCTTGCATGTGCGTAGGAATTTTTTTGAAATTACTATGTTCCCCAATAGTGGCATCCGAGCCTAGGTTTTATGTGTTGATGTTTTTTGCACGAGTAGAACACAAGTGAGTTGTCGGTGATATAAGTCATACTGCTTACCAGCATGTCATACTTTGGTTCGGCGGTATTGTTGGACAAGGCGGCCCGGACCGACATTACGCATACGCTTACGCGAGACCGGTTCTCCTGACGTGCTTTGCACATAGGGGCTTGCGGGTGACAGTTTCTCCAACTTTAGTTGAACCGAGTGTGGCTACGCCCGGTCCTTGCGAAGGTTAAAACAACACCAACTTGACAAACTATCGTTGTGGTTTTGATGCGTAGGTAAGATTGGTTCTTGCTTAAGCCCGTAGCAGCCACGTAAAACTTGCAACAACAAAGTAGAGGACATCTAACTTGTTTTTGCAGGGCATGTTGTGATGTGATATGGCCAAGACATGATGCTAAATTTTATTGTATGAGATGATCATGTTTTGTAACTGAGTTATCGGCAACTGGCAGGAGCCATATGGTTGTCACTTTATTGTAAGCAATGCAATCACGCTGTAATTCTTTACTTTATCACTAAGCGGTAGCGATAGTCGTGGAAGCATAAGATTGGCGAGACGACAACGATGCTACGATGGAGATCAAGGTGTCACGCCGGTGACGATGGTGATCATGACGGCGCTTCGGAGATGGAGATCACAGGAACAAGATGATGATGGCCATATCATATCACTTATATTGATTGCATGTGATGTTTATCTTTTATGCATCTTATCTTGCTTTGATTGATGGTAGCATTATAAGATGATCTCTCACTAAATTATCAAGAAGTGTTCTCCCTGAGTATGCACCGTTGCGAAAGTTCTTCGTGCTGAGACACCACATGATGATCGGGTGTGATAGGCTCTATGTTCAAATACAACGGGTGCAAAATAGTTGCACACGCGGAATACTCAGGTTATACTTGACGAGCCAAGCATATACAAATATGGCCTCGGAACACAGAGACCGAAAGGTCGAGCGTGAATCATATAGTAGATATGATCAACATAGTGATGTTCACCAATGAAACTACTCCACCTCACGTGATGATCGGACATGGTTTAGTTGATTTGGATCACGTAATCACTTAGAGGATTAGAGGGATGTCTATCTAAGTGGGAGTTCTTAAGTAATATGATTAATTGAACCTAAATTTATCATGAACTTAGTACCTAATAGTATCTTGCTTATGTATGTTCGATTGTAGATAGATGGCTCGTGTTGTTGTTCCATTGAATTTTAATGCGTTCCTTGAGAAAGCAAAGTTGAAAGATGATGGTAGCAATTACATGGACTGGGTCCGTAACTTGAGGGTTATCCTCATTGCTGCACAGAAGAATTACGTCCTGGAAGCACCGCTGGGTGCCAGGCCTACTGCTGGAGCAACACCAGATGTTATCAACGTCTGGCAGAGCAAAGCTGATGACTACTCGATAGTTCAATGTGCCATGCTTTACGGCTTAGAACCGGGACTTCAACTATGTTTTGAACGTCATGGGGCATATGAGATGTTCCAGGAGTTGAAGTTAATATTTCAAGCAAATGCCCGGATTGAGAGATATGAAGTCTCCAATAAGTTCTATAGCTGCAAGATGGAGGAGAACAGTTCTGTTAGTGAGCATATACTCAAAATGTCTGGGTATAATAATCACTTGATTCAAATGGGAGTTAATCTTCCAGATGATTGCGTCATTGACAGAATTCTCCAATCACTGCCACCAAGCTACAAGAGCTTCGTGATGAACTATAATATGCAAGGGATGAATAAGACTATTCCCGAGCTCTTCGCAATGCTAAAAGCTACAGAGGTAGAAATCAAGAAGGAGCATCAAGTGTTGATGGTCAACAAGACCACTAGTTTCAAGAAAAAGGGCAAAGGGGAGAAGAAGGGGAACTTCAAGAAGAACAGCAAGTAAGTTGCTGCTCAAGAGAAGAAACCCAAGTCTGGACCTAAGCCTGAAACTGAGTGCTTCTACTGCAAGCAGACTAGTCACTGGAAGCGGAACTGCCCCAAGTATTTGGCGGATAAGAAGGATGGCAAGGTGAACAAAGGTATATGTGATATACATGTTATTGATGTGTACCTTACTAATGCTCGCAGTAGCACCTGGGTATTTGATACTGGTTCTGTTGCTAATATTTGCAACTCGAAACAGGGACTACGGATTAAGCGGAGATTGGCTAAGGACGAGGTGACGATGCACGTGGGAAACGGTTCCAAAGTCGATGTGATCGCAGTCGGCACGCTACCTCTACATCTACCTTCGGGATTAATATTAGACCTAAATAATTGTCATTTGGTGCCAGCGTTAAGCATGAACATTATATCTGGATCTTGTTTGATGCGAGACGGTTATTCATTTAAATCATAGAATAATGGTTGTTCTATTTATATGAGTAATATCTTTTATGGTCATGCACCCTTGAAGAGTGGTCTATTCTTATTGAATCTCGATAGTAGTGACACACATATTCATAATGTTGAAGCCAAAAGACACAGAGTCGATAATGATGGTGCAACTTATTTGTGGCACTACCGTTTAGGTCATATCGGTGTAAAGCGCATGAAGAAACTCCATACTGATGGACTTTTGGAACCACTTGATTATGAATCACTTGGTACTTGCGAACCGTGCCTCATGGGCAAGATGACTAAAACACCATTCTCTGGTACTATGGAGAGAGCAACAGATTTGTTGGAAATCATACATACAGATGTATGTGGTCCGATGAATATTGAGGCTCGTGGCGGATATCGTTATTTTCTCACCTTCACAGATGACTTAAGCAGATATGGGTATATCTACTTAATGAAACATAAGTCTGAAACATTTGAAAAGTTCAAAGAATTTCAGAGTGAAGATGAAAATCATCGTAACAAGAAAATAAAGTTTCTACGATCTGATCGTGGAGGAGAATATTTGAGTTACGAGTTTGGTGTACATTTGAAACAATGCGGAATAGTTTCGCAACTCACGCCACCCGGAACACCACAGCGTAATGGTGTGTCCGAACGTCGTAATCGTACTTTACTAGATATGGTGCGATCTATGATGTCTCTTACTGATTTACCGCTATCGTTTTGGGGTTATGCTTTAGAGACGGCCGCATTCACGTTAAATAGGGCACCATCAAAATCCGTTGAGACGACGCCTTATGTACTATGGTTTGGCAAGAAACCAAAGTTGTCGTTTCTGAAAGTTTGGGGCTGCGATGCTTATGTGAAAAAGCTTCAACCTGATAAGCTCGAACCCAAATCGGAGAAATGTGTCTTCATAGGATATCCAAAGGAGACTATTGGATACACCTTCTATCATAGATCCGAAGGCAAGACTTTTGTTGCTAAGTTCGGAAACTTTCTGGAGAAGGAGTTTCTCTCAAAAGATGTGAGTGGGAGGAAAGTAGAACTTGACGAGGTAACTGTACCTGCTCCCTTATTGGAAAGTAGTACATCACAGAAACCTGTTTCTGCGACACCTACACCAATTAGTGAGGAAGCTAATGATAATGATCATGAAACTTCAGGACAAGATACTACTGAACCTCGTAGATCAACCAGATTAAGATCCGCGCCAGAGTGGTATGGTAATCATGTTCTGGAAGTCATGCTGCTAGATCATGATGAACCTACGAACTATGAAGAAGCGATGGTGAGCCCAGATTCCGCAAAATGGCTTGAAGCCATGAAATCTGAGATGGGATCCATGTATGAGAACAAAGTGTGGACTTTGGTTGACTTGCCCGATGATTGGCAAGCAATTGAGAATAAATGGATCTTCAAGAAGAAGACTGACGCTGACGGTAATATTACTGTCTACAAAGCTCGACTTGTCGCAAAAGGGTTTCGGCAAGTTCAAGGGGTTGACTACGATGAGACCTTCTCACCCGTAGCGATGCTTAAGTCTGTCCGAATCATGTTAGCAATTGCCGCATTTTATGATTATGACATTTGGCAGATGGATGTCAAAACTGCATTCCTGAATGGATTTCTGGAAGAAGAGTTGTATATGATGCAACCGGAAGGTTTTGTCGATCCAAAGGGAGCTAATAAAGTGTGCAAGCTCCAGTGATCCATTTATGGACTGGTGCAAGCCTCTCGGAGTTGGAATAAACGCTTTGATAGTGTGATTAAAGCATTTGGTTTTATACAGACTTTCGGAGAAGCCTATATTTACAAGAAAGTGACTGGGAGCTCTGTAGCATTTCTGATATTGTATGTGGATGACATATTACTGATTGGAAATGATATAGAATTTCTGGATAGCATAAAGGGATACTTGAATAAGAGTTTTTCAATGAAAGACCTCAGTGAAGCTGCTTACATATTAGGCATAAAGATCTATAGAGATAGATCAAGACGCTTAATTGGACTTTCACAAAGCACATACCTTGACAAGATTTTGAAGAAGTTCAAAATGGATCAAGCAAAGAAAGGGTTCTTGCCTGTATTACAAGGTGTGAAGTTGAGTCAGACTCAATGCCCGACCACTGCAGAAGATAGAGAGAAAATGAAAGATGTTCCCTATGCTTCAGCCATAGGCTCTATCATGTATGCAATGTTGTGTACCAGACCTGATGTGTGCCTTGCTATAAGTCTAACAGGGAGGTACCAAAGTAATCTAGGAGTGGATCACTGGTCAGTGGTCAAGAACATCCTGAAGTACCTGAAAAGGACTAAGGATATGTTTCTCATATATGGAGGTGACAAAGAGCTCATCGCAAACGGTTACGTTGATGCAAGCTTTGACACTGATCCGGACGATTCTAAATCGCAAACCGGATACGTGTTTACATTAAACGGTGGAGCTGTCAGTTGGTGCAGTTCTAAACAAAGCGTCGTGGCGGGATCTACATGTGAAGCAGAGTACATAGCTGCTTTGGCAGCAAACGAAGGAGTCTGGATGAAGGAGTTCATATCCGATCTAGGTGTCATACCTAGTGCATCGGGTCCAATGAAAATCTTTTGTGACAATACTGGTGCAATTGCCTTGGCGAAGGAATCCAGATTTCACAAAAGAACCAAGCACATCAAAAGACGCTTCAATTCCATTCGGGATCTGGTCCAGGTGGGAGACATAGAGATTTGCAAGATACATACGGATCTGAATGTAGCAGACCCGTTGACTAAGCCTCTTCCACGAGCAAAACATGATCAGCACCAAGGCTCCATGGGTGTTAGAATCATTACTATGTAATCTAGATTATTGACTCTAGTGCAAGTGGGAGACTGAAGGAAATATGCCCTAGAGGCAATAATAAAGTTATTATTTATTTCCTTATATCATGATAAAAGTTTATTATTCATGCTAGAATTGTATTAACCGGAAACATGATACATGTGTGAATAAATAGACAAACAGAGTGTCACTAGTATGCCTCTACTTGACTAGCTCGTTAATCAAAGATGGTTATGTTTCCTAACCATGGACAAAGAGTTGTCATTTGATTAACGGGATCACATCTTTAGTTGAATGATCTGATTGACATGACCCATTCCATTAGCTTAGCACCCGATCGTTTAGTATGTTGCTATTGCTTTCTTCATGACTTATACATGTTCCTATGACTATGAGATTATGTAACTCCCGTGTACCGGAGGAACACTTTGTGTTCTACCAAATGTCACAACGTAACTGGGTGATTATAAAGGTGTTCTACAGGTGTCTCCAAAGGTTCATGTTGGGTTGACGTATTTCGAGATTAGGATTTGTCACTCTGATTGTCGGAGAGGTATCTCTGGGCCCTCTCGGTAATGCACATCACTTAAGCCTTGCAAGCATTGCAACTAATGAGTTAGTTGCGGGATGATGTATTATGGAACGAGTAAAGAGACTTGCCGGTAACGAGATTGAACTAGGTATTGGATACCGACGATCAAATCTCGGGCAAGTAACATACCGATGACAAAAGGAACAACGTATGTTGTTATGCGGTCTGACCGATAAAAGATCTTCGTAGAATATGTAGGAACCAATATGGGCATCCAGGTCCCGCTATTGGTTATTGACCGGAGACGTGTCTCGGTCATGTCTACATTGTTCTCGAACCCGTAGGGTCCGCACGCTTAAGGTTTTGATGACAGTTATATTATGAGTTTATGCGTTTTGATGTAACGAAGGTTGTTCGGATTCCCGGATGTGATCACGGACATGACGAGGAGTCTCTAAATGGTCGAGACATAAAGATTGATATATTGGAAGCCTATGTTTGGATATCGTAAGTGTTCCGGGTGAAATCGGGATTTTACCGGAGTACCGGGAGGTTACCGGAACCCCTCGGGAGATATATGGGCCTTAATGGGCCTTAGTGGAAGAGAGGAGAGGTAGCCAGAGATGGGCCGCGCGCCTTTCCCCTCCCTTGGTCCGAATAGGACAAGGAGAGGGGGCCGGCCCCCCTTCCTCCTCTCTCTCTCCTCCGCGAATCCTATTCCAACTAGGAAAAGGGGGGAAGTCCTACTCCCGGAGGGAGTAGGACTCCTCCTGGCGCGCCTCCTCTTGGCCGCCCGCCCCCCTTTGAGCCTTTATATATGGAGGCAGGGGCACCCCCTAGAGACACAAGTTGATCCACGTGATCATATTCTTAGCCGTGTGCGGTGCCCCCTTCCACCATAGTCCTCGATAATATTGTAGCGGTGTTTAGGCGAAGCCCTGCGACGGTAGTACATCAAGATCGTCACCACGCCGTCGTGCTGACGGAACTCTTCCCTAACACTTTGCTAGATCGGAGTCCAGGGATCGTCATCGAGCTGAACGTGTGCTAGAACTCGGAGGTGCCGTAGTTTTGGTGCTTGATCGGTCGGGCCGTGAAGACGTACGACTACATCAACCAAGTTAAAACTTCCGTTGTCGATCTACAAGGGTACGTAGATCACACTCTCCCCTCTTGTTGCTATGCATCACCATGATCTTGCGTGTGCGTAGGAATTTTTTTGAAATTACTACGTTCCCCAACAACAAATTCTTTCTTGATATCGTCTAAATGTGCTAATGTGCAAAGAGAAAAAAAAATCGGTGGAACAAGGGGGAGGTCATCCGCAGACTTGCAGGCACGACGACAATGAACTAACCTTTTCAGGTTCACTTTGATGCACATCACCTCGTCCCCTATGAATTCCGCCTTCCGAATCTGATGTAGACTGTGTATCATACACAGAAGACACATCACTTAATAGTTCCATTGCTGCAAGCCTACCATCGAGATGGGTTCAACTTACCAAGTCAGCCGCAGCTGATTGCATTATGCCATCAAAGTCCACTCCCCCTTTCTCAGCCAATGACTATAAACATCAGCATGTCAGCACAACCCTATCCACTTAGACTCCAATTTATAAGAGAAGGAAAGATTACCTGCACAACAATCTCAATGCCTCGAAGACGATTGTTCTCCCGCTTCAATTGTTTGTTCTCTCTTTCTAGACGGTCCTCCCTAGCAGACCGCACTGGTTGTGAGGCCATCACCCTTTTAGACTTAAACTTTTCCTTCTCTGCTTTGCTAAATAACTCATTAGCAATTCCCAGCCTGCCATGTGGCATTCTACCTGCTGCTTCATAGACGATTTTTCCATCTAAATCTGGGTGCTCCTCTTCCCAATTTTCTCCATGGGAATTTTTCATTGCCTTATCAAAATCCTCCTTTTCAAATAAAAAATTAATGTAAACTAAAGTTTTGTGCAAATAGTTGTCATGATGATTAAAATGAGCTAAGTCGCAAGATTTCGCTAACCCAACGATCGGCAGTTCTTTGACTGCAAATCTTCTCTTCGTCGGTCCCTTGATGCAAATTGTGCGTGTGAAGCCAAGCACCGGAAATTCCAGGGTCTTTCCCTGTTTTGAGTGTCTGCATTTCAAGAGTGTGAAACATCATCCAATGTAAATGAAACTTTCCTATCCTATTAAACATAAGCAAAAAAGATGCTTGACGAAGATAGAGTACCAGGAATTGACGTGGGGCGACAGCATTTCTCGCACCGCTGCAATGGAGGACTGTATCCCCATTAGCAAGTCTGTTCCTCTTGTTTCTTAAGGATAACCCTCTAAATTCAGCACCACTCCAATGCTCACATAGTAGACGCCAACCAACATCGGTACCAAAGTCAACTTTCTTTGCAGAAATTAAAGCTTCCTTAGTTGGCCAACGGTTACCATTCTCATCCACTTCTGTTAGTTGTGCAGGCAATTGTCCCTTCTTCATTAATCTTTTGATGGCTGCCGCCTTTTCTTCATGTAGCATCTGCTTCACTTTCCTAGTAAAGTTCTCCTCCAAAACACCATCTGCCTTCTCTTGCTCCAATGGGTCACACTTGAAACGCCACTGCCAAAAACCATCCCAAAATATTTTTGTTAGTTACTTGTGCATTTGTGAAAGTGAGAATACGCACAAAAAATCAAAGCTTCCAACACTTCATAGATAAACCAAGTAGTTTTTTCATGTTTGTGACCAAAACAAAGAATTGTAACTACCACCCATCCACCAGTTTTAGAATTCTTATTTCTAAATATAATATGGTCACCTCTGTTTCAGAATTCTAAGTACGTACTAGTAACCATAGAACTGATTAAAAATTCTCAAATCATTTATAGAAACAATGCATATATATAGTCTGTGTGTGTGCGCGCATATACTTACCCAAAATTCTTCCACAATTTTGGAAGCTGCTTATCTTACTTCTGGGCCAGGGGACCACTTGTAGTCCTCCCAACACAATACTGGTTTCTGGTCATTTTTTGGACCAATTGGCGGTGGATACATCTGCCGCACTAAGGCACCTTGCACCGTTGATGGATCACGAGCGATGTATGGGTGCCTTTCCCATAACCTGTTATTATTTGATCAAAGATTGTTAGCACATGAATATTGCTCCAACAAGTAAAGCAGTTGGAATATTTAATACTTACACGCCTTTGGGAACTATAAGCGGTCGGTCAATTTCCTCTAGTCTGAGACCGGCTAAAGTCCTGGTTCTTGGTGTTCTAGCTTTTTTAGCCTGTGCAATTGACTGAGTTGATCCATTCTTTCCTATGGAGACACTAGAAGAAGACCTGTCCAGCCTAGGCACTGAGAAACGCCTATGATTCAAGTGGCCCATCCTGTTTACATAGTGGCAAATGCATGCTTATTAGTTACATAAAAATAACGAGTAAATGATAACAAAAGGCATGCAAGTAGAAGAAAAAAAAGGACATGAAACGTTATGTAACAGCTAAACTGGAAATACTATCAACCATGGTATATTTGTTCAATAGTAGTGTCACTATATCACTATACAATATGTATTACTACCAATAGTAAACATACTATATTATTCACTAGTTGTGTCACTATATAATATTTATTGGTACTAAGAAACAAAATGACAAGTGCAAAAGCTATAAATGTTTAGTAATCATCATCGTCATATTCCGAGTCATGCTCTATTGCATCATCGTCATCTTCGGTCTCATATGTCTCTTCTTCTCCTTCCTCTTGTGGTAAATCTTCTTCCTCATCGGTACTCTCTTCCAAATCATCTTCTGAAGATTCTTCTCCCTCATCATTAAAGTCTTGATTTTCTATTCTTTCAATTTCAGAGGGATCAAGCATCACATCATCTGACTCCTTTCTTGGCTCAGCAGATTCATCAACAAATTTGCCAACATCTACAAAAAAACTACCCAGCTGACTAACTTCTTGGAAATATTCATCTGTAGTAGATGGGTCATTTGCGCAGTCATCAAGGTTACTCAAGCTGCTGCTTGGCTGAATCGTGTACACAACCCTCCAATCACGAAGATCTCTCCTCGAGGATGCATACTTCAAATAATAAGCTTGTGTAGCTTGGTGAGCCATGGCAAATGGTTCAAAATTACGAAGCCTTGAAGACAACTGGATCTCCAACAAACCTAATTCTGCATTTGGCTTCACACCTTTGATAGGATCAAACCAACGACATTTGAAGAGTACCATCTCAATTTTTCTACCAGCTGTGAAGGATAATTTGATTATTTCCTCAATGACACCATAGTACTCAAGATGTTGAGTCTCTGAGATGAAGGAAGGCAAACAAACTCCTGTGTTCACTGTTTTCAACCTTCTACGTTTTTTCTCAGATGCCTCTGATCTAAAGTGAAAGCCATTCACGTCATAGGAGCTATAGGAATAGGCTCTAGAGCTGCATCCATTAGCTAAATTCCACAAGTCCTCATCAGAATTATGATCTCGTTTGCACTACAATGAAGTGGAAAAATACTTGGATTATTAAACATAGTAGTAGTTGAATGGAGAGCATATATAAGGCTAATTAAAATTTTCTTACAGCAATCTCAAACCATTCCACAAATTCGGATGCCATCATTTGATCAAGGCCCTCCGATGTCAAATTGGGATGCATCGCATATTTTTCATCCTCAAATTCTCTCCAAATACACGTATGACTATAAACATCTGAACATCTTGCACACTACAATACTAAAATTGCAAATTATTCATCAGTTACTCTCGAAATCTGTCAACAGCAGAGCAGTTGATCAAAATGTACAACCTCGCTGCATAAAAATCATAAGTTTCTGGTGGAAATTTTGCTTTCGATAACTATCATAAGTTTCTACACCATTTCTCCACAAATCATCAAGTTCGTCAACTAGAGGCTGCATAAAAATGTTTAGGTTCTTTCCTGGATGATCTGGACCGGAAATAACTAGTGCAAGGATCAGGTTACTCCGCTTCATGCACATTTCTGGTGGAAGATTATAAGGTACAACAAATACTGGCCAACATGAGTAGGAGGCTGCTTTAATACCAAAAGGTGTGAAGCCATCAGTCGCTAGACATAGCCTTATATTCCTTACTTCCTCAGCAAATTTTTTAAATTCCTTATTAAATTCCTTCCAAGCTTCACCATGAGAAGGGTGAACCATTACTTCATCATTGTCACGAGGCCTTGCGTGATAGTCCATGTGCTTGGCAGTGCTTTGTGACATGCACAACCGTTGTAGCCTAGGAGTAATTGGGAGATAGCGCAGAACTTTTCTTGGTATCTTCGTAGATTTATTTCCTGCGGTTGTTTCCTCATATCTTGGTTCTTTGCAGATAGTGCATTTTTCTTTATTTTCATTCTCTTTATAGTAAATCATACAATTATTGGGGCATGCATGAATTTTGACGTAAGGCATTGCTAGACTATGCACAAGCTTCTTGGACCTATGGAAGTTTGCTGGGAGATCTTTTGCAGCATCGTCCCCAACAATGTCATGTATAAGAGTCATCATCTCATTGTAACAAGCTTCTGACAGGTTATGTTGTGCTTTAATAGTCATTAGCCCTCCTACAATGGATAGACATGATTGTGTGGTCTTCTCATGCAATGGTTTATCGGCTTCCATCAACATTTCATAGAATTTTTTGGCAGCTTTTGTTGGCTCATCACCTTTAGAAACTCCTTCGGCAACAATTGCATCAACTAGCATGTCATTCATTCTACCTCCACCCCCCACGTTATCATGCTCTACATTTTTAGGTACATCAGACTCCCCATGGCTAGTCCATCTCTCATATCCTAACATGAATCCATTGCTACACAAGTGTCTAGTCATGACATCTCCTGTGCACTTATGACGGCAAAAGCAGTTGCTGCAAGGACAATGGGATTCCCTGTCTACGGCAGCATCGGGCAATGAGAATGCATGATCTAGAAAATTATCTACTCCATGTTGCCAAGCATCACTGATCAACTTCCCTCGTCTCTCTTTGTACATCCAACTACGGTCGACATCTACATTGCTACAAAAAATTATATAGCAACAATGAGAACATCAATCAAACAATTATATATTTGGCCTACATTGGCCATAACTAACAAGATGGTCATTAGGAGCTCTATCCAAATAAGCTAACTAATGTGCAAGTTTATTAGTACCTATTTCAACTTTCTGAACCAGAAACTGAGGAAACTGTTCAGGTTATTAATGGCCATCAGAAGCACATACTAGTTGGAGATGAGTTACTTTTTCATGCAGCGTACTATCTAATTGTGATGTGAATCAGAAAGAAAGTGGAGTCATATGATAGATTCATAGTTTAATTAACTGAAAAATAAATTATGTCCTGCAGCACCAGGCGAGTTGTACCAAAAACGGGTGAAACCACCTTAAAGTTGCTACTGTAGTAAACACATAAAACATAACCTTTTTGTGAGAATACAAGCTAAATCCTAGATTTAAGGTTCTACAAATATTCTCTCTGTTTCTTACAAAATCAGTTCACGGCTAACATAGTATAGAAAGAAAAGAAAGAAAACAAGATCAACTCGTACAACAAGAAAACTTGCCAACCTAAAATTATGAACCGCCAACAAACCAATACTGATGCATCGTGCAAAAAGAAAATTGCAATGTAGAAATAATGGACAATCAGCACAATCACGCAAGTCAGGAAGGAAGAAAAGTACTTAAGGGGGTGTGACAGAGACCAGGAGAGAGGGGATACCGTGGCGCCCCACTGTGATCATCGTGTGCCGATTGATCGGCCATCACAGAGGAAGCAGAGGAACCCCTGACCACCCGTCGGAGTGGAAGCAGAGGGACGCCGGGCACCCCTCGAGCTAGATTGGTTTGGATAACGAGGATGTGTTTGTTTTCAAAGAGGACCAGGAGACTATGGCGGTTAGTTCAGGACCTGATTTGGTGCATGGTGCGCCGACGTGGGAGAATTTTTTGCTGGCCGCGCCAAGAAATCAGCGCCAGCTCGCCAAATAATTCGGTAACAGGAGTCCACGGCTGCGAGGTGGGCACCAACCACTACGTGAGAAACATGAAAAAAATAGATAACCATGAGGCCTCCTCAACGGATTAAACGGACTCAATTATATTATCCCACGAAAACAACGGTACATATCAGGGTTCGAGTAGCAGTAAAACATGAGCATATCTCATTATCTCTACATCACATAATCGTGTCAATGTTGCAACAAATTGTCTCTGGTGTACGTGCTGATTAACTAATTAACCAAACAACTCAGTCTCCACACTCAGTTGTGTCAAAATTTCCTCAATTTCAGTTAAAAAAATCCCAAATTGCCTACTGTACTATACTGACCTGAAGAGATTGGGCGTGGTTACCTCGTGGCCCGCCCAGACGGTGTCGAGGAAGTCGCCATGCTTGCAGGAGGT
This sequence comes from Triticum urartu, assembly GCF_003073215.2. Classification (NCBI taxonomy): domain Eukaryota; kingdom Viridiplantae; phylum Streptophyta; class Magnoliopsida; order Poales; family Poaceae; genus Triticum; species Triticum urartu. Next base: position 524,131,885 of record NC_053026.1, read on the forward strand.
AGGGTCGGACTGGACGTGGCGGCGAGGTAGTGGAGGTAGCTCCGGGGCCGCCAGCCCTCGTTCGTCTTCTCCGCCAGTGCGGGCTCTCCCTACCCAACCCCCGCTTCCCCATCCAGCTCATGGCGACACGGGAACCTGCTGTTGCTGCCTGCAGCTTGACTTTGGGGTCAAATCTGAGACGAGAGTGGAGGACGGTGGCAAGTCAGGTGACACATCTAGGCGGCGACCGGCGTTGAGAGAGAGGTGAATGTGAGCCGCAGGACTGAGGGGATATAAGAGCATCTCCAGCCGCGCCCCCAACAGGCCCTCCCCAGGCATTTTTGCCGCGCCAACGCCAAAAAAATGGCCCAGTCGCGCCACTAGAAGCCCATTTTGTTGGGTTTCGTAGTAATTTCAAAAAATTCCCGACGCTCACGCAAGATCATGTGATGCATAGCAACGAGGGGGAGAGTGTTGTCTACGTACCCAACGCAGACCGACTGCGGAAGCGATGACACGACGTAGAGGAAGTAGTCGTACGTCTTCGCGATCCAACCGATCAAGCACCGAAACTACGGCACCTCCGAGTTCGAGCACACGTTCAGCTCGATGACGATCCCCGGACTCCGATCCAGCAAAGTGTCGGGGAAGAGTTCCGTTAGCACGACGGCGTGGTGACGATCTTGATGTACTACAGCAGCAGGGCTTCGCCTAAACTCCGCTACAGTATTATCGAGGTATATGGTGGCAGGGGGCACCGCACACGGCTAAGGAATAGATCACGTGGATCAACTTGTGTGTCTAGAGGTGCCCCCTGCCTCCGTATATAAAGGAGTAGAGGGGGGAGGCTGGCCGGCCAAGGAGGGAGGCGCAGGAGGAGTCCTACTCCTTCCGGGAGTAGGACTCCCCCCCCCCCCAATCCTATTCCAAGTAGGATTCCCAAGGGGGGGAAAGAGAGAGAGGGGGCCGGCCACCTTCTCCTAGTCCTAATAGGACCAGGGGAGGGGGAAGTGGCGCAGCCACCTTGGGCTGCCCCTTTCTCCTTTCCACTAAGGCCCATGTAGGCCCATATGGCTCCCGGGGGGTTCCGGTAACCTCCCGGTAACCCGGTAAAATCCCGATTTCACCCGGAACACTTCCGATGTCCAAACATAGGCTTCCAATATATCAATCTTTACGTCTCGACCATTTCGAGACTCCTCATCATGTCCGTGATCACATCCGGGACTCCGAACAACCTTCGGTACATCAAAATGCATAAACTCATAATGTAACTGTCATCGTAACCTTAAGCGTGCGGACCCTACGGGTTCGAGAACAATGTAGACATGACCGAGACATGTCTCCGGTCAATAACCAATAGCGGGACCTGGATGCCCATATTGGCTCCTACATATTCTACGAAGATCTTTATCGGTCAGACCGCATAACAACATACGTTGTTCCCTTTGTCATCGGTATGTTACTTGCCCAAGATTTGATCGTCGGTATCCAATACCTAGTTCAATCTCGTTACCAGCAAGTCTCTTTACTCGTTCCGTAATACATCATCTCACAACTAACATATTAGTTGTAATGCTTGCAAGGCTTATGTGATGTGTATTACCGAGAGGGCCCAGAGATACCTCTCCGACAATCGGAGTGACAAATCCTAATCTCGAAATACGCCAACCCAACATCTACCTTTGGAGACACCTGTAATGCTCCTTTATAATCACCCAGTTACGTTGTGACGTTTGGTAGCACCCAAAGTGTTCCTCCGGCAAACGGGAGTTGCATAATCTCATAGTCATAGGAACATGTATAAGTCATGAAGAAAGCAATAGCAACATACTAAACGATCGTGTGCTAAGCTAATGGAATGGGTCATGTCAATCAGATCATTCAACTAATGATGTGACCTCGTTAATCAAATAACAACTCTTTGTCCATGGTTAGGAAACATAACCATCTTTGATTAACGAGCTAGTCAAGTAGAGGCATACTAGTGACACTCTGTTTGTCTATGTATTCACACATGTATTATGTTTCCGGTTAATACAATTCTAGCATGAATAATAAACACTTATCATGAAATAAGGAAATAAATAATAACTTTATTATTGCCTCTAGGGCATATTTCCTTCACGTTTTTCGCCGGCTCGGGCCAAAACTGGTGCCGGCGGACCCAGGCCGAACCCGGCGCCCTGGGGGCGCTTGGGGAGCCGGCACAAGCGAAAAAGGCGTGTGGGTCCGCCCTGGCGGCGACCCGAGGGCCTTTTCCCACCGTTTCTTGACGCTTTTCCCTTGCATCCCTCCCGCTCGCTCGCTCGCCTTCCTCCAGCCATTCCCTCCCTTTCTCCCGCCAAACCCCCTCCCGTTCGCCTTCCAGTCACCGCCATGCCGCCGAAGAAGTACGCCATGCCGCGCGCGGCGGCAACCACGACTGGCACCGCCATTGAAGCCACCGGGTATGTCGAACGCCGAGTGGAGGGTGGAAGTTCAGCAACGCGACGCAGTCACCGCCGACCGGCGGAACAGGGCCATCGCCAAGAAGGCCCGCGACAACGCGGCGCGCGCGGTGGCGTCCTCCTCATCGGTTGACCACGCGGGGATGATGAATCCACCCGTCGTCAGCCACGCCCAGTACGCGCCCTGGGGATAGCAAGGCGTCGGATCTCCATGGGGATCGTTGTCGCCCGGCTACGCCGACGGCGACGCGCACGGTGGGTTCAACCCAAACGTGACCTTCCCCCATGGCCACCCCGCGACACGCACACCCTCGCCCGCCTTTGTCGGCGTGCAGTACCCTCCATACAACTACTTGCCGCCCGCCTACGCGTCCACACCGATGCCCCATCTCCGCCGTGGACCGCTGCCCTTCTCGCACCTCGGCGACACCGACGACACAGGAGCCGACATGGACGACATCATCGCGACAGGATCGACTGCGGCCACCGCGTCTCCCGGGTTCGCCACCCAGGACGAGGTGGTGGATCTCAGCGGCGACATGAAGGCCGAGCTCGGGTACGTCTACGGCGAGGATGCGCACGAAGCGCAGGAACCCGAGGAGGAGGAGGAGGAGTCGGCTCCTGATCCGATGAAGGGGCGCCAGACGAAGAAGCGGGCGGCTAGGCCAGGCGAACCGTGCATCCAGTGGACGTCCAAGGAGGAGGAATGCCTCCCCAAAGCATGGAAAGTCGTCTGCCTCGACCCGACCACCAGCACGAACCAGAGCTTCGAGACGTACTGGGACCGCATCAAGGCCGAGTTCGACGAGCGAAAGCTCGTCGACCCCTACTTCAAAGGCATCTACATGCAGCGGGGCTCCAAGGCGATGGCGAACCATTGGGGGCGTATCCAGGGGCATGCAACAAATGGCATGGAATCGTCGAGGAGGTCGCAGCTCGCCTGGAGAGCGGCGCCAGCGTTGAGGATCAGGTACGCACGCCATTCGCCCGCATCTCTTCGTCGTCTACGCCCACCGCCCGCCAACTGTTTGTTCCTCCGCGCAGTTGCTGCGCATGTTCACCATGTATCGGTGCGACAACCTCGACGCCGACTTCAAGCACCTCCACATCTACAATCGCATTGACAAGTGCGAGAAGTGGGCGGAAGTCCGACGTACCCTCGACAAGGCCAAGGAGACATACAAGCCGGATGCGACGACTCCGGGCGCGTCAGAGGGGCGGCCGGACGGCCACAAATTGGCAAAGAAGGGGAAAAACGCTGACGCGGCAACCGCGCGAGTGCAGGAGTCCATTGAGCATTGACTCGCCGACGCCCAGGCCTGGGCTGTCCTACATGAAGAGAAGACCGAGGCGCGGTGGTCGTCGCTGATGACGAACAGCGCCATCAAGCTCAACCTGCTCCGGACCAACGTCGACCTGCTCCAGACGAACGTCGCCGCGAAGAAGAGGAACACCGACATGGCTTTTCTGATGGGCGGGGCGGACATGCTCCAGAGCAACGACGAGAAGCTCAGGGTGTCGTACATGGCGGAGCGCGGCCTCATCCTGAACCAGATGCAGACGGCAACGCCGACGACGCCAGCTCCCGCGCCCATGGCCAGACGGACGCCAAGCCCGAACGACACCTCTACATCGCCGCCCAGCAGTACTGAAGCCGCGCCGACACAGCCCAGCACCGAAGCAGCTCCGACACCACCGAGCCCGCGCACGCCGACTCCGCCAACGCCTGGAGCCGACCCCGCCGAGTGATTCGTTGCGCACGCGAACTTGCGGCGTGCGGCGCTCTGTTTTTGGTAACGCCAGACTACGTCCGATCGCCAGATTTGTGGCGTCTTTTGTGAGCGGGAACGACCTAGTTCAAATTTCCCGCATCCTGGGGCCGGCGCTTGGGGGCGTGACTGGGAGCTAGGTCGCCCCTAGGGGCCGAATTAGTGCCGGCACGCCCCCAGGCCGCTCTATTTGGGCGCCCTGGGGGGCGAACGGCTGGAGATGCCCTAAGTGGCGGGGTTGGTCAACGGCGCTTTGAGAAGGTCTAGTATAGATAACATCTGAGGAGGTATATGCCACAACTTGTTTGATGTCCACCTGGTATAGCACGCTAGGCTAGCTTGTTTGGTCTTGGGTTCCATGCGGTGCACTTAATTTTTGCACATGCGTTATTAATTAATTATTAGTACGTATAAAATCATATAGGAGTACAATAACTTTTAACTTTTATTTTTTGGGCCATTTGTTTTTTAAATCCTATTTTTATTCTTAGATTTCTCACAGTTCGTTTGGCACATACACGATCCCTTTTTTTGACATGGCACATACAAGATTCTTGGTATGATCATAATACGTTTTTTTGCGAAAAATGGCCATTATACCTTGGATGATCCATTGGTGTGTTGTATTTGGTTCCACCGCGCATCGGTTTTTTTTCTTTTGCATGGTAATACGTGTCTCATTCATATCATAAAGATTAAAGTACAAGCCACATAAGGATCGACATGACAAAACTGAAAAGATAGCAAAACATCTCTGAGCTAGACACCAACGCTCCGTCACCTGCCCCCAGCACGACCACAACAGCCACCAAAAAGAAGAACGACGGATGACCTCCTCACCCAAACTCGACGCGGCTCCATCGCTGATATGCAGCTTTGTGGACCTCCAAGGTCGCTCACCAAAACTGAAGTCATTGTCGTTGAACGAATCAGATCTGAGCAACACCCCCGGACACCCTATCGAACTCAAGGTCTGGCACCCCACAACTAAGACGTCGAAGGAGGAAACCACACTTTCCATCCATCAACCACGAACCCAGCACATGTTCCGTCTTCCAGATGTCGTCGATGCATTCCACAATCTACATCCGCTCCTGAACTATGTACCTCCCAAGCTCCGCACCGATGTTGGGGCAGACGCCGGCCCGAGGACACATGTCCACCACGAGGATGCCGCTGCCACACAATCCTTGCTTGAAAAGGCTGGTTTTCAAAACCACCCCCAACCATAGGGCCGGTCGACTTATCGGGGAAGGATCTGAAGACGATGAGCAACCCAAAAACAAAGCTGCTTTAGCCTAAAACTATCTACACACACACACATGGATCCGGCAACCCCCCCCCCCTAGCACCGATGATTGAGGTCATCGGAGGAGGGGAGAGCCGCCGAAGGACGGCGACGATCAAAGGAACTCTCCTTGGGAGAGACGCTGGCGAGATCGCCCTTTTTCTTCCCGAGGAAGAAAGAATGACCACCGCTTAATGGTTGATTTGTTGTGTTTGTGGTGTCTGATAAGGATTGTATGTAAAGAATCATATGTATATATATAATGACTCTTTTTTTAGTTTTGAAATACGAAACTCGGGCTTGTATGTCACGATAGTACTAGTACTTCATGACCAGCCATACGTGTTTACTAAGGACCTAAAATGGTGATGAAAAATACGAAAGGGTTCATATTGTATGAACATAGCCTCACCGATGCAGGGGACGGCAGCACTTTGAAACGGTAATGCCTCTGTGGCTCCATGTGGCAGACTCTTTGTAGAAAGGGTGATGCCTCCCTTTTACTTTCTTGGTTGGGAGGAAAAAGAATGGTCACACTGCTTCGGACAAAAAGGATAATATGTATGTATAGGATCGTATGCATAGCATTTCACTTTCTTAATTTTATAATACAACACTCATCCTCGTTATAATTCAAGATGTTATTAATACTTCACGACACATTTACATTTAATTAGTAATATACATGAAGGTCGGGGTCCTTCTAGACAAAGTTGCATTTATTAGAAAAACTAAAGATACGTTCAAGGCAAGTTACAGAAGTACATGACCAAGAAATTAGCAAACTAGTACTTTTGTAAGTGCAATTTTTTTAAACATCATATTTGTATTATCTTGTACCAATTTTTAAGCATCCTATATATTAATTGTGAAAAAGAACATAATGCACTCGCTTACAATAGCAATGCTAGATGTTAGTTCTTGGAATCTTATTATACTGAATTATCTGGAATATAATATCGGCCATTCTACATATGTTGTCCATTGAAACATATCATGTAGAGGGAAAGTCAAACACCGGTTATCACTATACACCATCGGGTATTTTCTCAAATAACCAAGAGGCACATATCTACCGCCCGCCATGTCCTCTCATAGGTCAGAGTTTTGTTTTCACCGTCGGCTATTAAATTTCACCGTCGGGCATTACATGTAATCCTCGTGGGTGTGGCAGAAACCGTCGGGCATTACATGTAATCCCCGAGGGTGTACCAAAAACCGTCGGGCATTACAATTAACAGTCGGGCATTACATGTAATCCCCGTGGGTGTAGGGAAACCCGTCGGGCATTACATGTAATCCCCGTGGGTGTAGGAAAAACCGTCGGGGTTTACGATGAACCGTCGGGCATTAAGTTGGATATCCGAGGGGTGAATTTTCACCGTCGGGTATTAGTGGTAATACTCGTGAGTTGACAGTAACCGTCGGCCATTATAACTACCGTCAGCTATTACTGTAATACCCGACGGTCCGTCCGCTATTAGATTTCACCGTCGGAAATATGGGGATTTCTAGTAGTGAGCATAGGGAATGACTTTCATTTTGTCTCTATCTTCTGCAGTGGTCGAGCATTGAGTCTGACTCAACTTCACACCTTGTAATACAGGCAAAGAACCTTTTTTTTGCTTGATCCATTTTGAACTTCTTCAAAACTTTATCAAGGTATGTGCTTTGTAAAAGTCCAATTAAGCGTCTTGATCTATCTCTATAGATCTTGATGCCCAATATATAAGCAGCTTCACCGAGGTCTTTCATTGAAAAATTCTTATTCAAGTATGCTTTTATGCTATTCAGAAATCCAGTATCATTTTTGATTAACAATATGTCATAGACATATATTATCAGAAATGCTACAGAGCTCCCACTCACTTTCTTGTAAATACAGGCTTGTCCAAAAGTCTGTATAAAACCATATGCTTTGATCACATTATCAAAGCGTATATTCCAACTCCGAGATGCTTGCAACAGTCCGTAAACGGATCGCTAGAGTTTACACACTTTGTTAGCACCTTTTGGATCGACAAAACCTTCTTGTTGCATCATATACAACTCTTCTTTAAGATATCCATTAAGGAATGTAGTTTTGACATCCATTTGTCAAATTTCATAATCATAAAATGCGGTGATTGCCAAGATGATTCGGACGGACTTAAGCATCGCTACGGGTGAGAAGGTCTCATCGTAGTCAACTCCTTGAACTTGTCAAAAACCCTTTCGCAACAAGTCGAGCTTTGTAGACAGTAACATTACCATCAGCGTCAGTCTTCTTCTTGAAGATCCATTTTTTCTCTATGGCTTGCCGATCATCGAGCAAGTCAACCAAAGTCCACACTTTGTTCTCATATATGGATCCCATCTCAGATTTCATGGCCTCAAGCCATTTTGCGGAATCTACGCTCATCATCGCTTCCGCACAGTTCGTAGGTTCATCATGGTCAAGTAACATGACTTCCAGAACAGGATTACTGTACCACTCTAGTGCGGATCTTACTTTGGTTGACCTATGAGGTTCGGTAGTAACTTGATCAGAAGTTTCATGATCATCATTAGCTTCCTCATTAATTGGTGTAGAAATTACTGGAACTCATTTCTGTGATGAACTACTTTCCAATAAGGGAGCAGGTACAATTACCTCATCAAATTGTACTTTCCTCGCACTCACTTCTTTCGAGAGAAACTCCTTCTCCAGAAAGGATACATTCTTAGCAAAGAATATCTTGCCTTCGGATCGGTGATAGAAGGTGTACCCAACAGTCTCATTTGGGTATCCAATGAAGACACATTTCTCCGATTTGGGTTCGAGCTTATCAGGTTGAAGCTTTTTCACATAAGCATCGCAGCCCCAAACTTTAAGAAATGACAACTTGGGTTTCTTGCCAAACCACAGTTCATGAGGTGTCGTCTCAACGGATTTCGATGGTACCCTATTTAACGTGAATGCAGTCATCTCTAAAGCATAACCCCAAAACGATAGCGGTAAATCAGTAAGAGACATCATAGATCGCACCATATTTAATAAAGTGCGGTTACGACGTTCGGACACACCATTACGCTATGGTGTTCCAGGTGGCGTGAGTTGCGAAACTATTCCGCATTGTTTCAAATGAAGACCAAACTCGTAACTCAAATATTCTCCTCCACGATCAGTTCGTAGAAATTTTATTTTCTTGTTACGATGATTTTCCACCTCACTCTGAAATTCTTTGAACTTTTCAAATGTTTTAGACTTATGTTTCATCAAGTAGATATACCCATATCTGCTCAAATCATCTATGAAGGTCAGAAAATAACGATACCCGCCACGAGCATCAACACTCATCGGACCACATACATCAATATGTATTATTTCCAACAAGTCTGTTGCTTGTTCCATTGTTCCGAAGAACAGAGTTTTAGTCATCTTTCCCATGAGGCACGGTTCGCAAGCATCAAGTGATTCCAAAAGTCTATCAGCATGGAGTTTCTTCATGCGCTTTACACCAACATGACCCAAACGGCAGCGCCACAAATAAGTTGCATTATAGTTATTAAACTTATATCTTTTGGCCTCGATACTATGAATATGTGTATCACTACTATCAAGATTTAGTAAAAATAGACCACTCATCAAGGGTGCATGACCATAACAAATATTACTCATATAAATAGAACTACCATTATTCTCTGATTTAGATGAATAACCATCTCGCATCAAACAAGACCCAAATATAATGTTCATGCTTAACACTGGCACCAAATAACAATTATTCATGTCTAAAACTAATCCCGAAGGTAGATGTAGAGGTAGCGTGCCGATGGTGATCACATCGACTTTGGAACCATTCCCCACGCCCATCGTCACCTCGTCCTTAGCCAATCTTCGCTTAATCTGTATCCCCTGTTTCGAGTAGCAAATATTAGCAACAAAACCAGTATCAAATACCCAGGCGCTACTACGAGCATTAGTAAGGTACACATCAATAACATGCATATCAAATATACCTTTCACTTTGTCATCCTTCTTATCCGCCAAATACTTGGGGCAGTTCCGCTTCCAGTCACCAGTCCCTTTGTAGTAGAAGCACTCAGTCTCAGGCTTAGGTCCAGACTTTGGCTTCTTCACTTGAGCAGCAACTTGCTTGTTGTTCTTCTTGAAGTTCCCCTTCTTCCCTTTTCCCTTCTTCTTGAAACTTCTGGTCTTGGTGACCATCAACACTTGATGCTCCTTCTTGATTTCTACCTCCGCAGCCTTTAGCATTGCGAAGTGCTCGGGAATTGTCTTATCCATCCCTTGCATATTATAGTTCATCACGAAGCTCTGTTAGCTTGGTGGTAGTGATTGAAGAACTCTGTTAGCTCGGGAATTCTCCTCCATTTTGCAGCTGTAGAACTTATTGGAGACTTCATATCTCTCAATCCGGGCATTTGATTGAAATATTAACTTCAACTCCTAGAACATCTGATATGCTCCATGACGTTCAAAACATCGTTGAAGTCCCGGTTCTAAGACGTAAAGCATGGCACACTGAACTATCGAGTAGTCATCAACTTTGCTTTGCCAGATGTTCTTAACATCGTCAGCAGCATATGCAGCAGGCTTGTCACCAAGCGGTGCTTCCAGGACGTAATTCTTCTGTGCAGCAATGAGGATAATCCTCAAGTTACGAACCCAGTCCTGGAATTGCTACCATCATCTTTCAACTTATCTTTCTCTAGGAACGCATTAAAATTCAACGGAACAACAAAACGGGCCATTTATCTACAACAGCATAGACATGCAAAATACTATCAGGTACTAAGTTCATGATAAATTGAAGTTCAATTTAATCATATTGCTTAAGAACTCCCACTTTGAAAGACATCCCCATAATCATTTAAGTGATCACGTGATCCATATCAACTAAACCATGTCCAATCATCACGTGAGATGGAGTAGTTTTCAATGGTGAACATCACTATGTTGATCATATCTACTATATGATTCACGCTCAACCTTTCGGTCTCAGTGTTCCGAGGCCATATCTGCATATGCTAGGCTCGTCAAGTTTAACCCGAGTATTCTACTTGTGCAAAACTGGCTTGCACCCATTGTATGTGAACGTAGACCTTATCACACCCGATTATCACGTGGTGTCTCGGCACGACGAACTATAGCAACGGTGCATACTCAGGGAGAACACCTGTAACTTGAAATTTAGTGAGAGATCATCTTATAATGCTACTGTCGTACTAAGCAAAATAAGATGCATAAAGGATAAACATCACATGCAATCAAATAAGTGATATGATATGGCCATCATCATCTTGTGCCTTTTGATCTCCATCTCCAAAGCACCGTCATGATCACCATCGTCACCGGCTTGACACCTTGATCTCCATCGAAGCATCGTTGTCGTCTCGCCAACTATTGCCTCTATGACTATCGCTACCGCTTAGTGATAAAGTAAAGCAATTACATGGCGATTGCATTTCACACAATAAAGCGACAACCATATGGCTCCTGCCAGTTGTCGATAACAGTGTTACAAAACATGATCATCTCATACAAAAATTTATATAATCACATCTTGACCATATCACATCGCAACATGCCCTGCAAAAACAAGTTAGACGTCCTCTACTTTGTTGTTGCAAGTTTTACATGGCCGCTACGGGCTTAGCAAGAACCGTTCTTACCTACGCATCCAAAACCACAACACGGTATAGTGATTGCTTTTTGATCTTCAGAAAGAACCATGTTCATTGAAACCGATTCAACTAAAGTTGGAGAAACAGACACCCACTAGCCACCTGTGTGCGAAGCATGTCGGTAGAACCAATCTTGCGTAAGCGTACGCGTAATGTCAGTCTGAGCCACTTCATCCAACAATACCGCTGAATCAAGAATCAACTAGTGACGGCAAGCAATATGTATATACCCACGCCCACAACTCCTTTATGTTCTACTCGTGCATATAACATCTACACATAGACCTGGCTCGGATGCCATTGTTGGGGAACGCGGTATTTCAAAAAAAAATCCTACGATCACGCAAGATCTATCTAGGAGATGCATAGCAATGAGAGGGGAGAGTGTGTCCACGTACCCTCGTAGACCGAAAGCGGAAGCGTTAAGTAACGCGGTTGATGTAGTCGAACGTCTTCGTGATCGAACCGATCAAGTACCAAATGCATGGCACCTCCGCGATCTGCACACGTTCAGCTCGGTGACGTCCCTCGTACTCTTGATCCAGCTAAGGCCGAGGGAGAGTTTCGTCAGCACGACGGTGTGATGACAGTGATGATGAAGTTACCGACGCAGGGCTCGGCCTAAGCACTACAACGATATGACCGAGGTGAAAATCTGTGGATGGGGGCACCGCACACGGCTAAGACAATTGTCAACTTGTGTGTCTATGGGGTGCCCCCCTCTCCCGTATATAAAGGAGTGGAGGAGGGGAGGGCCGGCCCTCTCTATAGCGCGCCCCAAGGGGGATTCCTACTCCTAGTAGGAGTAGGTTTCCCCCCTTCCCTAGTTGGAGTAGGAAAAGAAGGAAGAGGGAGAAGGAGAGAAGGAAAGGGGGGCGGCCCCCTCCCCAATTCGGATTGGGCTTGGGGGGGCTCCCCCCACTTGGCCGCCTCCTTCTCTCTCCCACCATGGCCCATTAAGGCCCATTGACTCCTCAGGGGGGTTTCGGTAACCCCCCCGGTACTCCGATAATTTCCCAAACTTATCTGGAACCATTCCGGTGTCCAAACATAGCCTTCCAATATATCAATCTTTATGTCTTGACCATTTCGAGACTCCTCGTCATGTCCATAATCACATCTGCGACTTCGAACTACCTTCGGTACATCAAAATACATAAACTCATAATACCGATCATCATCAAAAGTTAAGCATGCGGACCCTACGGGTTCGAGAACTATGTAGACATGACTGATACTCACTTCCGGTCAATAACCAATAGCGGAACCTGGATGCTCATATTGGTTCCTACATATTCTACGAAGATCTTTATCGGTCAAACCGCATAACAAGATACGTTGTTCCCTTTGTCATCGGTATCTTACTTGCCCGAGATTCAATTGTCGGTATCTCAATACCTAGTTCAATCTCGTTACCGGCAAGACTCTTTACTCGTTCTGTAATGCATCATCTTGTAACTAACTCATTCGTCATACTGCTTGCAAGGCTTATAGTGATGTGCATTACCGCGAGGGCCCAGAGATACCTATCCGACAATCGGAGTGACAAATCCTAATCTCGATCTATGCCAACTCAACAAACACCATCGGAGACACCTGTAGAGCATCTTTATAATCACCCAGTTATGTTGTGACGTTTGATAGCACACTAAGTGTTCCTCTGGTATTCGGGAGTTGCATAATCTCATAGGCATAGGAACATGTATAAGTTATGAAGAAAGCAATAGCAACAAACTAAACGATCATAGTGCTAAGCTAACGGATGGGTCAAGTCAATCACATCATTCTCTAATGATGTGATCCCGTTCATCAAATGACAACTCTTGTCCATGGCTAGGAAACTTAACCATCTTTGATTAACGAGCTAGTCAAGTAGAGGCATACTACTGACACTCTGTTTGTCTATGTATTCACACATGTACCGAGTTTCCGGTTAATACAATTCTACCATGAATAATAAACATTTATCATGATATAAGGAAATATAAATAACAACTTTATTATTGCCTCTAGGGCATATTTCCTTCAACCCCAACTCTGCTTCTAGTAGTGAGCAGTTCGGATAGTAAACCGCTTTCAATATCTTGCCACTCAAGGACCTCTCCTCTGTCAGCAGCCTCCATGCCTGGCGTGCAAGAAGAGCTAAGTTGAATATTTCCATATGCCGGAAGCCAAGACCTCCAAGATGTTTAGGTTGAGTCATGATATCCCAAGCTACCCAGCTCGGTTTGCTCCTTCCCTTCTTGCTAACCCACCAGAATTGCCGAATGATAGAAGTAATGCTCTCGCAGAGTCCCCTTGGCGATCTGAGACATGACAGGGAAAAGACAGGAATTTCTTGGGCGACTGATTTGATCAAAAATTCTTTACCTGCTGATGATAAGAGCTTTTCCATCCACCCTTTTATTTTCTCCCAAACATGGTCTCGCAAGTATTTGAATGTGCCATTCTTCAAGTGATCAATGCTACCTCTTGAGCACTTGCGTTGGTTTTCCCTTGAAGAGGAAAGGGTGATGCAGAAAAGTAGCGTAAGTATTTACCTCAGTTTTGAGAACCAAGGTATCAATCCAGTAGGAGGCCACGCACGAGTCCCTCGCACCTACACAAACAAATAAATCCTCGCAACCAACGCGATAAGGGGTTATCAATCCCTACACGGTCACTTACGAGAGTGAGATTTGATAGATATGATAAGATAATATTTTTGGTATTTTTATGATAAAGAGAAATAAAAGATGCAAAGTAAAAAAATGGCAAAGGAAATAACTAAATGTTGGAAGATTAATATGATGGAAGATAGACCCGGGGGCCATAGGTTTCACTAGTGGCTTCTCTCAAGAGCATAAGTATTCACGGTGGGTAAACAAATTACTGTTGAGCAATTGAGAGAATTGAGCATAGTTATGAGAATATCTAGGTATGATCATGTATATAGGCATCATGTCTGCACTACTAGGAAAAGGGCTACTAATGGCGCACCAGTTTTGCCTACTAATGGTGCATCACTGGTGCGCCATTAGTATCACGCCACTAGAATTTTTTACTAATGGCGCACCACTGGTGCGCCATTAGTATCTGGTATACTAATGGCGCACCAGGCAGTGCGCCATTAGTTTTGCCCACGGTGCGCCACTAGTGTCTGATATACTAATGGCGCACCACACGGTAATGCGCCATTAGTAACAATTTTTTTAATTTTTTTTCTTAATCTCAGGTCACTATTTCACCTATGAGATATCCAACACATATATATACAACAAGCATCCATATAACAATCATAGCCAACACACAAGTTCCATCATATATACATACGTAGCCAACACACAAGTTCCATCATATATACATACATAGCCAACACATAGTTCCATCGTTACATATTACAAAAGTTTCACATTGTTCATCAAACACCGTTATCCATTAATTCACAAAAGTTTCACAAAAGTTCAGTTCTCATGCATTGTTCTTCTCCTTCTCCTTCCTCAGCCTGATGCGCCAAGAGCGGCGAGGCGGTGGAGGTGGAAGAGACCAATTAGTACCCTTACAACCGAACAAGGCAAGGCAAGGTATTAAGACAGATGTGAATGTGGTATGATAAGATAGCAGAGAGATACATTCCAAACTGTGAATGTGGTATGGCAATGGACTTGTAATCATATCGTTGTTCATAGCTAAAATAACACCTTGTATATAAGAAGAAATCATGATCTGGCAGACATATAGATTTACTATATCTAGGAAATCAAAGTTATTTCAACTTTGATGTTTGGAATATACCTAGAGAAACATGATTTATTTATTTTACTTCACACTCACAACTAAACAGCACTGAGGCACAGCTTATTGATGATCACTTTAATTTTATGAAGCGAATTTACTCACTAGTAAAAGATGTAATACAACTGTATTGCAGAAAGAACTAAAAGCTTGAGCAAAAAGGACTCGATAAAAGGTATCACTATGCATAATTATTTGTAGCTACAAACAATACATGTAATGAGCTAGAAAAGCCACCTTACCATCATTAACAGTACTCATAAGTCATAACCCACTTTCCAAATTTAATTGGGAACCCTTTCATAACCATCACCTTTTCTAAAAATCCTAGTTAATTTTGTCCTTTCTTAAAATCAAGCTTGAAATTAACAGCACTTCTTTTCTTAACTCTAATCTCATGAATTATCTCATGCAACAATAGCACACCATCTAAAATAAACATATTTCTCACAAAAGCCATCTGCACAGGGGATATAATCTTATCAGCTACAACAATGGCTCTGCTTTGACCACAGTAGAAGTCATAAAAGGAACATTTAGCAAACATATAGGCCTATATCTTTGGATCATCATTCCCTTTAGGCAACAAAGTAATAATGCCATAGTTAAGCCTTCCTACATCCAACTTTCCATTAAAACAATCATGAAACAGAGGCATCAAATCATCACAACTCAAGTCCCAGAAATGCTGGAAAAACTCTGGGAAACCCATCAGGACCTGGGGATTTATTATGTTTCATCTGGAAAACATCATGTTTTACTTCCTCAACTGTAAAAGGTTTGATCAGCAACTGCTTATCTGTATCATCAAGCACACATTGTGAAGGAACATCTAAAGAGACATTAATAACACTAGCCTCTGGACCAAAGAGCTCCTCCTTTCTAATATGTTGTTACTGCACATCTAGAACTTTTCTAGTGTTATACTTGTCTACAGATAAAGCATAATTTCACTCTCTTTGTCTATATCATCGATAGCAGTTTCCAAAATTTTCTTCTGTTTTCTATAAAAACTTTCATAGTAAATGTTCCAGCCTTTCAACTTTTTTCTCACTACTCTTAACTCTATTTTGCCACTTATCTAACTTAGTTGTATCAAAATGAAATGCATTCCAAACTTTGCTGGCCACCTCACTTAGATGCTCTCTAAGAAACCAGAAATGGAACTGTACCTGGGGCGGCCTAGTAGGGGGCGGGGGGGGGGGGGGCAGGGGGGTGGACGGGGTCCTGGCCCCGCACGTGCGGCGGCTCCGACGGCGGGAGCGGGCCGGAGGAGGAGGAGTGGGCCATCTTCTTCTCGCCGCCGTCGCCGGCGCCGGCCTCCAGGTCCTGGCCGGCTCCCATGGTCGACGGACGGAGATCGGTGGGGACGGGGCAGCGGCGGCAGGGGACGGAGTGGACGAAGGGGGCGTGGGGGCGCGG